>NC_133659.1:179748097-180050900 GCF_037893015.1 Macrotis lagotis | reverse complement strand
TTAAATCTGGCCTCAGATACTTAATAATAATTACTTAGTTGTGTGACCTTGAGCAAGTCACTTAACCCCACTGCCTTGCGAAAACCAATAAAAAAAAGATGCTCTCAATTCATGATTCTTGTAAAGTCTTTGTAAAAATGGGAGAAAAGGGATACGGGTCAGTAATAATTGATGTGTATATCATTAAGACATGAATTTTTGGGGGCACCTAGGCAGTGCAGTGTATAGAGCACTGGCACTGGAGTCAGGAGGGCCTGATTTCAAATCTGACTTCAGGTACTTAATAATTGCCTAGCTGTGTGACCTTGGGCAAGTTACTTAACCCTATTGCCTTAAATAAATTTAAAAAAATTCAGCAAAAGATATGTATTCTTCAGACAGATTATGATAACGCAATACCTCTGTAGCTCTGTTGTGTATGGCATGGATTCTTTTTATAAACAACAGGTGAAATCTGACTTCTTTTCATATTTATTTTGTTGTTGCTATTGTTATTGTTGTTTTTGGCATTGTCATTTCTTCCTCCTCCAAAGCAGATCATGGAATGTAAATTTAGATTCCAAATGTATTGACTTTACTCTCCTTGAGAGAGAAAACAAATTATTATATTCAGTTCTATGAAGCTTTTCAATTTTTTTTAAATTTTTTGTTCTCCTTCCATATTTAGTTGGATGTCTTATCTTTTCTTCTTTACACTGGTTTCAGCCCAATCTTTTGTTTAACTTCATTTTTTTAATTGATATTTATTTATTTATTTATTCTTAATTTGTACAAATAATATTTTTATACATTACTAAAATATTCTTTTTTAAGAGTACCAATTCCCCCCAAAATATAGACCCACATGAGTGATAAAGTAAAGGGGAGAGAAAAAAATTAAAATTAAAATAAAAAATAATAATTATAGGTATGTCCAGGTGGCACACTGGCCCTGGAGCCAGAAGCATCCAAACCCAAATTCGAGCCCATACACGCAACAATCAGCCAGCTGTAGGATCCCATGCAAGCCACCCCAACCGCACTGCACTGTAAAAACAAAAAAAAAATACCCTAAATAAAATAAAATAGTAATAATAATAGTATGGGCGGCCAGGTGGCAGACAGAGAACCAGCCTTGGATCCAGGAGCACCTGGGTGCAAATCCAGCCTCAGACACCCAACCTGTGTGGCCCCAGGCAGACCACCCCACCCCATTTGCCCTGCAACCCCCCAAAATAATAATAATAATAAAAAATGTGCTTCAGTCTGTGTTCCAACAACACCAGATCTGTTGCAGGCGGATTGCATTCTTTATGAGAAGTCCATCACAAAACTTATTTCCATATTTTTCCACCTTTGCCATTGCTGATCGCAACTACCCCCATATTCTCCACTACCATGTATTATATTTTCTCTCTCCTTTCACTCTGTCTCTGCTGTAGGGTAGCTGAGTGGCATAGCAGACATATCTCCAGCCCTGGGACCAAAAGGCCCCAAGCCCACAAACCACCCCTTAGGCCCAGCATCCACTTGGCCCTATGGTCCCGGACAGGCCATCCAATCCCAGCCCCTTGCAAGAAATAAAAAAGAAAATGTGTTATATCTGACCACTCCCCCCATGGTCCACCTTCTCCTCCATCAGTCACATCCCCCCTGCCTGCCTTCCCCCTTAAGTCCTTCTTACTCCAGATGTCTGTACCCCATTGAGTACATCTGTTGTTTCCTGTCCAAGCCACCTCTGATGAGAGCGAAGATTCCCCCTTGCCTTCCCCCCCTTCCATATCATTGCAATAGCTCATTGTGATAAAGAAAAATCTTATGTGAAATATCTTAGTCTATTCCTCCTCTCCTTTTTCTTTCTCCCATTATATTTCCCTTTTATCTATTGACTCCATTTTTACACCACAATATATCTTCAAATTCAGCTCTCTCCTGTGTTTCATCTATAAAAGCTCCTTCTACCTTCTCTATTAAATGAGAAAGTTCATATGAGTATTCTCAGTACCATTTTTCTATACAGGAATACATGTAGTTCATCCTCATTAAGTCCCACATATTTTCTCCCTTCTCATGAACTCTCTATGCTTCACCCGAGTCCTGTATTTGAAGATCTAACCTTCTATTCAGCTCTGGCCATTCCAACAGGAACATTTGAAATGCCTCTGGTTCATTGAAAGTCCTTCTTTTTCCCTGGAGAAGGACATTCAGTTTTGCTGGGTAGTTGATTCTTGGTTGCATTCTAAGCTCTTTTGCCTTCCAGAATATTATATTCCAAGCCCTATGAGCTTTTAATGTAGCTGCTGCTAAGTCCTGTGTGATCCTAACTGCAGCTCCATGATATTTGAATTGTGTCCTCTGGGTGCTTTTAATATTTTCTCTTTGACTTGGGAGTTCTGGAACTTGGCTCTAATATTCCTGGGGGTTGTTTTTCTTGGGGTCTCTTTCTCAGGGAGATCGGTGGATTCTCTCAATTTCTATTGTGCCCTCTGCTTCTAGGATATCAGGGCAATTTTCCTGTAGTAATTCCTCGAAAATGATGTCAAGGCTCTTTTCTCATCATAACTTTCAGGGATTCCAATAATTTTAAAATTATCTTTCCTAAATCTGTTTTCCACATCAGTTGTTTTTTCAATGAGATATTTCACATTCTTGTTTAATTTTTCATTCTTTTGGTTTTGAAGTATTGATTCCTGATTTCTGGTAAATTCATCAATCTCCTTGATTTCTGTTCTTTGTCAGAAGGATTTGTTTTCCTCAGAGAGCTTTCTTATCTCTTTTTCCATCTGGCCAATTCTGCTTTGTAAACCATTCTTCTCCTCAATAACTTTTTGAACTGTTTTATCCATTTGAACTGTGCTGGTTTTTAACATACTATTTTCTTCAGCATTTTTTTCAATTTCCTTGAATAAGCTGCTGACTTCCTTTTCATGTTTTTCCTGCATCTCTCTCATTTCTTTTCCCAATTTTTCTTCTGTCTCCCTCACTTGATTTTCAAAGTCTTTTTTGAGCTCTTTCATAGCCTGAGCCCAATTTCTGTTTTTCTTGGAGTCTTTAGATGCAGGAGCTTCTGCTTCCCCATCTTCAGATTGAGTGTTTTGATCCTTCTTGGGATCACAGGCAAAGTATTTCTCAATGGTGTTCCTCTTTTTTCTCTGTTTACTCATTTCCCCAGCCTGTGCCTGGTTTTGGTGTGCTTCCTGAAATTTTGATTATTAGTGGGACACCTTCACAAGGATCTCCGTGTGTGAGGTTCTGTCTTCCCTCCTGGCCTGTGAATTGACCACAAGCATACCACTCTGCCACAGGGCTGAGATGGGGTGTCCTGCTGTTCTATGGGGGGCCTAGACTGTGATCAGGATCTGAATGTGATCAGAACCCTAGAGTCCTTTTCCAGGGACAGAGGAAAGTGCTCGGAAGTCTCACTCCACTCTTCTCCATAGGCTGAGCACTCATGCCCTGGGGGCTGCTGTTTGCCAGCTTCTGCTTCCTGTTTCTGGAACTGGGCTGCCAAGGCCATGCTGCTAGCTGTGTGCCCTGAGGGCTGGGATTCACATGCTCACTCTGGCAGTGGTTCCCTGATGATCCCCCAAGTTGTACCTGTTGCTCCCTAGGGTGTAAATCAGGAAACTGCCCCCACTGCCGTGAGCTGACTCCCAGTGCCCTGGGGCTGTCTCTGGGAAGCTGAAGTTCCTTTGCTCTGGTGGGCTGCCCTTCCAACTCCAGGGAGCAGAGCCTTTCTACTCTTTTCCAGGTTACATTGTGTTGGAGAACTGTCTCACTGGATCCCTCTATGGGTTCTGTCTCTCAAAAATGTAGTTAGAGTATTTAGTTTATAAGTTTTAAAAGAGAGAACCTAAGAGACAGCCCTCTCCTGTCGCCATCTTGGCTCAATGATTCTGTTTTACTTTATAACCTAATACTGGTCATGATCACTGATTATCTTTCTTCATCTAGTCATATTTTTAAAAGTGCTTTATATTTTGATTCAGTTTTGCTTTTGGAGGTTATTGTTTTTCATTTTTTGCAAAGTATGTCATATGTTTGCTGTTAAACCAAATTCTAAGGCTTTTTGAGTTCATTGCAATTAATTGATTATAAAATTCTATATAAAATGATGGCATTTCTGCTTTACATTTGCAACTTATTATTTGATATTTCAGTTATATACCATATCCTTTTCCTCAGTACTATTATTCCTTATTGTTTCTCTTCTTTTACTAATTTTTATCTTGATTCCAAAATGTCAATACTAAGATAGTGGATTCATGGATGATTCCCATATTAATATGTCTTTTTCTGTCTGTGAATACAAATTTGTCTCTTTTTTACTATCTGGAGAATAAACTGTCTATTTCTCCCCAATATCTGGAAGAAATTGTTTCTTTTCTTTGTTTTTATTTTTAGGTTTTTTTTCTCCTGCAAGGCAAACAGGTTTAGGTGGCTTGCCCAAGGTCACACAGCTAGGTAATTATTAAGTGTCGGAGGCTGGATTTGAACTCGGGTATTCCTGGCTCCAGTATCTATCGGCACTTTTTCCACTGCACCACCTAGCTGCCCCAAGAAATTTTTTCTGAGACAAAAAAGCATTTGGCTTCAATGTGATCTGAAAATCTTTAGAGTCTCTCATTCATTCTTTCTAAACTATGTTTCCTCATACACTTTTCTCATCTCTATCTTTATTCTTTTATTCATGGAAGTTGCCAAATATATGAATACATGTTAATTTAATGGAGTGTTGTCTAAAAGTCATAAAATATTTCTACATGTTCACCCTTAGAAACAGATGATGATGCATAATCCAAAATTCTTTTTATAATCATGGTATAAAAATATTTATCCTTGATACTGTAATATGTAATAACAAAACAAAATAAAGCTTTTGCTTAACATTTGACTTACAATAAAATCCACTTGTTTACTCTCTTTGCCTCTCTAAGGAATGACAGTGAGAAATCCTTCTATTTAGCTGCAAATTCCTTCTTTCTTCTGGTTTTGTTTATGAAAGGAATTTTAGGATTAATATGATTCTGATCCTCCTGTATTATGTAAAATTTTTTGACTGAGATAATCAACTCACATCTTGAATGTTAATATTCATACTTAAATTTACAGAGAGTCTAGAATAGGGTTATTTTAGAATACTTTGTCCACATTCCTATAATAAGACCACCATTATACCTAAGTATACTAGAGATACTATACCTAAGTATACTAGAGATACATAGGACTATGGATTATTTTCTATTTGTATTCATTTCATGGCTTTCTATGATAATAGCAACAACACCAATCATCAATTGTCCAGTCTTAAGATCATATGTCATTCCACATATAGTCGGGTTTGCATTAAAAAAAAAAAATAGACAAGACTATTGTCAGAGACACAAGACAGAGAAGCATTTTGCATTTGTTCTTGTCTATTTCATGACTTTTTATAATTAGTAACTTTAATAATGAGGAGGAGGATGATGATGATAATTATAATAATAAACAAGTGTCTTTCAACATATGGCATTGGTCCTGAGCAAACAGACTTGTTCTATTGCTAGAGTCAAACTTATTTCTTTCTATGATAGAACCTGACAATGCTTTTGCTGTACTTGCAAATTCTCAGAGAAGTTGAAGTCAAATTTATTCCCAGTGAAGAACCTGAGTAGGGAGTTATAATATCATAAAATATATGTAATTTAAACAAAAAATGAAGAATAGGGGGAAATATTAGAAATTCTCTAATAAATAAATAGCAAAGGAAGAATATATCTCTTCTCATTATTGTTTGACAAAGTTATAGAAAATCTATCTAACAATGACAAGAGAAAAGTCAACAAAGAAAATTTAGAGGCAAAAAGAGAAAATAAAAATTAACCTACTTTCCCAAATTATGGTTAAATTATACAAAACACAGACTATTAGCCAAGAAAATTATTCAAGTAACCCATTGTTTGAAGCAGCAGTATTGAAAATATATTATTAAAAGTATTTCTATATAATATTAACAAAAATTATAAATAAATAATGAAATGAGAAGCTCCATTTAAAATAACTACAAAGTGAATAAAATGTTTTATTATAAATCTACTAGATGCACTTCAGTTTTAAATACAAAATATGCTTTAGAGGAGCAAAAGTAAAATTAAATAGTTGAAGTGCTATTTAATTGTGGCTGGGCTGTTCTAATTTAATTTAAATTATGCATTGCCAAAATTTATTGTTTATTTTTATCATACTAATCAAGCTGTATGATCATTTTTAGATACATATATATGATCATTCAATTAATTTTCAAAAATCAAAAGTGTGGAATCCAAAAGGAAATACTGGGAAGGGGTGATTGGAAGCAGAAAAGAAGGAATAATAGAGCTTTCATTCACTAAAGCTGATTATATAACAGTACACTGCAAAACTATTTGATCTTAATTAAAAAATAGAATGTAGGTGAGTGGATCAAGCCTGACAAAGAAGAATTTAAAGTATTTATATCCAATAATTCCATATATAATAAACTGAAAAACATAAAATACTTGAGAAAAGATTCTCTAGGCAATAAGACCGATTTCACAATTAGTCAGAAGTTAGGCAAAAATAAGTTTAGACATGCATCTTATACCATATATTAAAATGTGCTTCAAATGGATAGAAAACGTCAGTATGAAACATAATATTATTTTCTGGAAAAAAAGGAAATAAATGATCAATGAGTGAAGTTACCTTTTAAAATTTTGAACGGGAAAAGGGTAATCCTTAATCAAATATGGATAGTTCACATCATAAAACAAGATACTGTTTTAAAAAATAATATAATAGAGGTAGCTAGGTGGTACAGTGGATAGAGCACTGGCCTTGGAGTCAGGAGTTCAAATCCGGACTCAGATACTTAATAATTACCTAGCTGTGTGGTCTCAGCAAGCCAATTAGCCCCATTGCCTCGACAAAAAAAATTAAATAAAAAATAAGGAAATATTTGCTTTTTGAGTATAATTCTACACATCTCTCTCCATGCAAACCTTTGACTAATCTGATTTAAAAAAGAAATTATTTGCTTTGTTCTACACTTATAGTCCCCTATCACTATTAAAAACAAAACAAAGAATTATTTTTTAACACTTATCTAGTTATTAAAATTTGTGTTTAATTTCATTTCTCTTGTTATCCTTTTGATTTACAATATGTGTATACACATATAATGTTTATATATATATACATACATATCTACGTACATACAATATATGATTTTTCAAATTCAATTTATAGACGGGTTGTCCCAAATGACTTGGTATACCTTTAAACTATTAAAGTTGGAAATTTATATAGTATATACTAAATCAGATTACTCATTCTCAGGGGAAACAGGGGAGAGAAGGGAGGAATGTAGGAAAAATTTGAAACTGGAGATCTTATAGAAAATGGATGCTGAGAATTTTTTTATGAATAATTGGAAAAATAAAATTTTTAGGTTTAAAAAGAGACAAATTGCTAGGACAACTTAGTAAGAAGCAAATTAGACAGCTCAAAAGTTTTGACTCAATCCTCGAAAATTGACAGTGAGTAAAAAGTGGAAATAGTACAAGGGAAAGGGGATATAGGATATAAAAAATAATTGACATCAAAGCTATTTTCCTTTTAAAAGTAATTTGATGAAACATTATGAGACTATTTGAAAAGAAAATGAGAACTAATGTTCCTCTTTATTTATATAGGAAATAGATGTTTTAAAAAATATGTATAGAGTTACAAATACATGCTTATAATCAAAACACTATCATCCCTTGGGGGCAGCTAGGTGGCGTAGTGGATAAAGCACCGGCCTTGGAGTCCAGAGTACCTGGGTTCAAATCTGGTCTCAGACACTTAATAATTACCTAGCTGTGTGGATTTAGGCAAGCCACTTAACCCCATTTGCCTTGCCAAAAAAAAAAAAAAACTAAAAAAAAAAAAAACAACACTATCATCCCAAATTCAATCCAAATTTATCTTTTGCAAAAAAAAAAGGGAAGGAAAAAGGGGAAAGTGAAAGGGGGGAAGTGGGGAGGGGAGATGGACATAAGAGGGCAAACCCACTGAAGGAAGTAGAATTCAGAAGCAAAGTATTGGGAAATAGGAATGGGGGGGGGAGAGAAAAATACAAATGGATGGAAAATAAAGAGTTAGTAATTATAAATTTGAATGTGAATGGGGTGAACTTTCCCATATAGTGGAAGTGGATAGCAAAGTGGGTTAAAAACCAGAATCCTAAAATATGCTGCTTAGAAGAAATGCATTGGAGATACATACAGAGTAAAGGTAAAAGATTGTAGCAGAGTATATTATGTTTCAACTGAAGAGGAAAAAGGAAAGGGTAGCAATCCTTATCTCAGACAAAGCAAGTGCCAATATAGATCTCATTAAAAGAGATAAGGAAAGAAACCATATGCTCCTAAAAGGTACCATAGACAATGAAGCAATTTCAATGCTAAACATGTATACACCAAGTGGTATAGCATTCAGATTGTTAGAGGAGAAGTTGAATGAGTTACAGGAAGACTTAGACAGAAAAACTCTACTGATGGGAGGCTTCAACCTCCTTTTCTCAGAATTAGATAAATCTAACCATAAAATAAACAGGAAGGATGTTAAGGGGGTAAATAGAATGTAAGAGAATTTAGAGATGATAGATCTTTGGAGAAAACTGGATGGAGACAGGGATTAATTTTTTTTCTGCAGTACATGGCACCTGCACAAAAAATGATCATGTATTTAGCCACAAAAACCTCATGTTCAAATGCAGAAAGGCAGAAATATTGAATGAATCCTTTTCTGCCCATGATGCAATAAAAATCCCTTGTAATAATGGATCATGGAAAGACAAACCTAAATCTAATTGGAAACTAAATATCTTCATTATAAAGAATGAGATCAAACAGCAAAAAAAGAAAATAGAAAGAATTAGAGATTTCATCCAAGACAATGACAATAAGGAGAAAATATATCAGAACTTATGGGATTCAGCCAAAGTACTCATTAGGGGACATATTATATATCTCTAAATGCTTATATGAATAAAACAGAGAAAAAGGAAAGCAGTGAACAGAGCATGCAACTAAAATTTAGAGAAAGAACAACTTAAAAACTCCTAATTAAAAATCAAATTAGAAATTCTAAAAATTAAAGGACAAATTCCTAAAATACAAGCAAGAAAACTATTGAATTAGTAAATCAAACCAAGAATTGTTTTTATAAACAGAACAATAAAATAGATAAACCTTTGATGAATCTGATTTTAAAAAAAGAAAACCAAATTACTTAGATCAAAAATGAAAAAGTAAGTTTATGACCAAGGAGGAGGAAGAAATTAAAGTATTAATTCACAACTATTTTGCTCAATTTTATGCCAATACATATTGTAATCTAAGTGAATTGGATACATATTTATGAATATAAATTGCATAGGTAAAATGAAGAAGAAATTAAATATCTAAATAGCCTTAACTCAGTAAAAGAAATTCAATAATCCTTCAATGAACTCCCTAAAAAAAAATTCCTGGCCAGATGAATTCACAAGTGAATTCTATCATACATTCAAGAACAATTGGTTCCAATTCTATATAAAGTATTTGGAATTATAGATAAAGATGGAACTCTGCCTAATTCCTCCTATGGCATCAATATGGTACTGATACCCAAGCTAAGAAGGATCAAAGCAGAGAAAAAATTATAGACCAATTTCTCTAATGAACATGGATGCAAAAATCTTTTATTAATTTTTATTTAAGGCAATGGGGTTAAGAATGACTTGCTTAAGGTCACACATTTAGGCAATTATTATTAAGTGTCTGCGATCAGATTTGAACTCATGTCCTCCTGATTCCAGGGCTGCTGCTCTATACACTATGCCACCTAGCTTCCCCAGGTTGCAAATATCTTAAATAAAAGAAATTAGTAAAGTGAGTACAGCAAGTTATCACTAGGATAATACATTATGATTAAGTAGGATATATTTCAGGAATATAGGATTATTTCAATATAAGGAAAAATGTCAGTATAATTAACTATATCAATAATAAGCTAGCAGAATTTATATGATTATCTCAATAAATGCTAAAGAAAGTCTTTGAAAACTATAACACCCATTCTTACTAAAAACTCTAGAGAGCATAGGACTAAACGGATTTTTCCTTAATATGATAAGTAGTCTCTATAAGAAACCATCAGCAATGGGGATAAGCTCGAACCATTCCTGATAAGATCAGGGGTGGAAACAAGTATGCCCATTATGACTACTATTCAATGTCATATTAGAAATGTTAGCATCAGCAATAAGAGAAGAGAGAGAAATTGAATGAATTAAAATTGACAAGGAAGAAACAAAACTCACTTTTTGCAGATGACAGGATGCTATACCTAGAGAACCCTAAACATTCATCTAAAAACTACTGGAAACAGTTAGCAACTTTAGTAAATTTGCAGGATATAAAATAAACCCACATAAAGCTTCAGCATAAATCTCTCTCTAGCTATCTAGCTATCAAACTATCTACCTATTTATGGACATACATATATGTGTATATATGTATGTATATAGATAGATAAATAGATAGATTTTTTAGTTCTTCAATTTTATTTTTTAAAAAGGCAGTGGGTTTAAGTGACTTGTCCAAGGTCACACAGCTAGGCAATTATTATATGTTTGAGACATGATTTGAACTCAGGTCCTCCTGACTCCAGGGTCAGTACTCTCTGCATTGCACCACCTAGCTGCCCCTTTTATAGATATATATGTGGGTATATGTATATGTATATATTCATGTGTATGTAAATACTATAAGGATAGCTATATGTGTATATATATATGTGTATATATATATACACACACACATATATACATATATATGTATATATACATACATATATATATACATACATATATATATATACATATATATATATATATATATACTATTAGCAAGATATAGTAGAAAGAGTTTGAAAGAGAAATTCTATTTAAAGTAATAACAGACAACATAGAATACTTGGGAATTTACCTGCTAAATCAGACTAAGAAACTGTGAAAACAATGCTAAAACACCTTTCACTCAATTAAACTCACATCTAAATAGCTGGTCAAATGTCAACTGCTCATAGATAGGCCAAACTAATTTAATAAAAATGACAATTATACCTAAATTAAATTATTCATTTATTGCCATACCAATTAAACTTCCAAAAATTACTTTAGTGAGCTAGAAAAAAAATTGTAACTAAATTCATATGAAGAAACAAAAAGTCAGGAATATCAAGAGAGTTAATGAAAAAATGCAGAAGGAGGTTTTGCCTTATCAGTTCTAAAATTATATTATAAAGCATCAGTCATCCAAACTGTCTGATACTGGCTAAGAAATACCATGGTAGATGAGCAGAATAGATTAGATGCAAAAGAGACAGCAAGAAAAGATTATAGTAATCTGTTGTTTGATAAATCCAAACAGTTCAGCTTCTGGGATAACAACTCACTCTTTGATAAACAATACTGGGAAAACTGGAGGATATTTATGACAGAAACTAGGATTAGAACAGCATTTCACACACTATATCAAGATAAGATTAAAACAGGTGCAGGATTTAGACATGAAAGGGTAATATTATAAGCAAATTAGGAGAAAAAAGAATAGTTTACCTGTTAGATCTATGGAAAGGGGAGTAGTTTATGACCAGGGAAAAGATAGAGAACATTATAAAAACAAATTAGATAATTCTGAATACATTAAATTATAAAACTTCTGCACAAACAAAACACTTCAGACCAAAAGAAATGTAGTAAATTGGGAAACAATTTTTACAATTAGTGTTTCTGACAAAGGACTCATTTCAAAAATAAATAGTGAACTGAGTCAAAATCATAAAAAAAAAAACAAACAAGCCATCCCCCAATTGACAAATGGTCAAGGGATATGCAAAGGCAATTTTTAGATGAGGAAATCAAAACTATTTCTAGTCATATGAAAAATTGCTCTAAATCATTACTGATTAGAGAAATGAAAATTAAAGAATCTCTGAGGTACCACTTCATACCTCTCAGATAAGTCAATATGACTAGAAAGAATGATGATCAGTGCTGGAGGGAATGTGGGAAATCTGGGACACTGATGCATTGTTGGTGGAGTTGTGAACTGATTCAGCCTTTATGAAAGCAGTTTACAATTATACCCAAAACATAATAAAAATGTAAATACCCTTTCATCCAGCAATATCACTACTGGGTTCATATCCCAAAGAGATCATGAAAAAGGCTAAAAGTCCTTTATGTAAAGAAATATTTGTAGCAGCTCTGTTTGTAATGTCAAAAAAATGTAAATTGAGGGGATGTCCATTAATTGGGGAATGACTCAACAAATTTGGGGTTATGTATGTGACAGAACTCTATGGTTCTTTTAGAAATCAAAGGGGATAAGATTTCAGAGAATCCTGGGAAAACTTGCACAAATTGATGCTGTGAGATGAGCAGAACCTGAAGAACCTTGTATATATTAACATAGGCTGAAGATCAACCTTCATAGACTTGTTCACTCCATGAGTGCAATAACCAGGTATAATTTTAGGAGATCTTTGGTGGAGAATACAATTTGAATACAGAGAAAGACCTATAAAGTTTAAATGAAGAATAAAGGTAATTACCTTCAATTTTTAAAAATGTTTTCTTATGTTTTACATAATTTTGCTACCTCTAATATTTTCTTTCTTCTTTAAGGATATGTCTGTTTCTCTCAATAAATTCAGATTTGATCTATGTATAGCATGGAAACAAATGTAAAGACTATCAGATTGCTTTCCATTTGGGGGAGATAAGGGAGGGAAGGGTGGGAGGAGGAAAAAATGTAAAATTCAAAACCTTGTAAAAATTACTGGTGTAAACTACTAATGCATATAATTGGAAAACAAAATATTTATATTGAAAAAAGACTTCACTAGAAATCCTTATGTTCTTGCTGGTCTTATGAAGGAAGGTGCCATAAATTGAATTCTTTGTTTGATTTACATTTTCATTTGTTTACATATTACTAAAATAGTCTTGTTGTAAAGGGAAACATAATGCCTCTCCCAATAAAAATAAAAATAAAGTGAAAGAAAGAAGAAAAAATATGCTTCAATCTATGTTCAGATAACATCAGTTTATTCTCTGGGGTGCATTTTATTCTTTATCATAAGTCCATCAAAGAAGTTACTTCCATATTTTTCCACATTGCTGTTGCTGATTGTAATTCCCTTCATCCATTCCTCCCCACCCCCATTTATTATATTTTCTCTCTGCTTTCACTCTGTCGCTCTTCATAGGTGTGCTATGGGACAGTGGAGTGGACAAAGTACCTGGGGTCAGGAGACCCCAAGCCACATCCTAACCCAGAGATCCAAGAACCACCCAGCCGTATGGTCCTGGACAGGCCACCCAATCCCGCCACCTTGCAAAAAAGTAAAAAAGAAACTGTGTTATGTCTGACTACCCTCTCCTATGATCTACCCTCTCCTCTATCCCCTACATCCTCCATACTCTCCCCCTGTCCCCTTTCTCCCATCGGCTTTTCCCCCTCCTTTATCCTCTAGATTCCTATACCCTATTAAGCATGTATGTTGTGTCATCTCTGAGTCATTTCCAATGCGAATGAAGGCTCCCTCATTTCCCCTCATCTTCCCCCCTTCCACTCCACTGCAAAAACTTTTTCTACCTCTCCTTTCCTTTTTTCCCAATACATTCCCTTTTCACAATATAGTATACCTTCAAATTCAGCACCCTCTGGTACCTTGTCTAAATATGCTCCTTCTAACTGCTCAATTAAATGAAAAGGTTCATATGAGTTTTCTCAGTAACACTATTCCATGAAGGAATACATGCAGTTCAACATTATTAAATCCCTCATGATTTATCCTTCTTGTCCACCCTCTCTATGCTTGATCTGAGTCCTGTACTTGAATATCAAACTTTTTGTTCAGCTCTGGTCATTTCAACAGGAACATTTGAAATTCCCCTATTTCATTGAATGTCTATCTTGTCCCCTGGAAGAGGATGCTCACTTTTACTGGGTAGTTGATTCTTAGTTGCATTCCAAGCTCTTTTACATTCTGTAATATTATATATTCTAAGCCCTACAAGACCTTAATATGGATGCTGATAGGTCCTGTGCAACCCTGATTATAGCTGCATAGTATTTGAATGGTTTGTTCTGGCTGCTTGTAATATTTTCTTTTTGACTTGGGAGTTCTGGAATTTGATTATAATATTCCTGGGGATCATTTTTTGTTTGGATCTCTTTCAGGAAGAATTGGGGCATTCTCTCAATTTCTATTTTACCCTCTCCTTGTAGGATATCAGGGCAATTTTTCTGTGGAAATTCATTAAAAATGAAGTCAAGGCTCTTTTCCTGACCTTGACTTTGAGGTAGCCCAATAATTTTTAAATTGTCTTTTCTGGATCCGTTCTCTAGGTCAGTTGTTTTTCCAATGAAATATTACATTTTTTCTTCTAGTTTATCATTTTTGATACTGTTTTATTGTTTCTTGATTCCTCACAAAATCATCAGATTTTTATAGCTCCATTGTACATTTTAAGGAGTTGTTTTCTTCAGAGAACTTTCTTATCTCCTTTTCCATCTGAAGAGTTCTGCTTTTTAAGGTATTCTTCTCCTCATTAACTTTGTGAACTGCTTTTTCCATTTGACCTAAATTGGTTGTTAAGATGTTGTTTTCTTTAGCATGACTAAGCTGTTTAGTTTTCATGTTTTTCCTGCATCTTTCTCATTTCTCTTCCCAATTTTTCCTCTACCACCCTTTATTGATTTTCAATTATTTTCACCTCTGCCACACACTGAGCCCAGTTCCTATTTTTAGACACTATAGATGCAAAAGCTTGAACTTTGCCATCTTCTGAGTGTTTGTTTTGATCCTCCATGGAGCCAAAGTAATTGTCTATGGTTAGGTTTCTTTTTTTCCTATTTACTCATTTCCCCAGCCTGTGCACTGGATTTAGGGTGCTTTCTGAGTTTTTGAATCATTATTGGGACACCCCCACAAGGACCTCAGTTCCTTCAAGCTCTTATGAGAGGCTCTGACTGCCCTCCTGACCTGTGCTTTGGTCTGTGGATGACCAGAAGCCTACTCCTCTGTCCTTGAGCTGTAAGGAGGGTCGCTGTTCCACTATAGTGAACTTCATACCAAGGAGAAGCTAAGGAAACTTTCCAAATCATTATATCTCAAGTCTCACAATGACATTTCTCAATTCAGGAAATAAATTCTTGCCTTGAACTGTTAACCAGGCATGGCCCAAGCTCAAACTGGATGTTGATTTTCTTTTTATCCTTGACTTAAATCCAGTCAAAGAAAGGATGGAACAATAATATAAAATATTTGCTATAATTTCTCTTAAACATTCAAAGATTTGGGTCCTTATTCTCATAACACTAATTTATATGTTCTTGAATTTATGGGTACCAGTGTGTTTCCCTAGAGAGAAATATGTTAAATGTCAAAGACAGAGCCTAATCTTGATCCTAGTAACATATTAGATTGAAAAGTCCAAACAAAATAATAATCAGGTTTAATTTAAATTTTAAAAATTAAAATTTTTGTGTAAATCACAGCTGTATACACAGAGGAAGCTGCAGGGTTGAGACATGGTAGCACCAGGTAGAAGTTTTTCTGGAAACTTCTTACAATTACTATTACTTGTCTCAAACTTGTTAATCTCTAGGAGCTTTACTTAGTTTTGTGTTTAAGTTGTGGATATCTTTAAAATATATCCTTATAATTTTTTGATTAAGTTGTTCTACTGTTATTCTTGTATGTCTGTCTTGAGTGAAAATAGTTTTCATTAATATTCAAGTAGTTTAGTTTCCCCTTTACCACAATAGCAGAGCTCATCATATATGGTCTAGTCCCTTTACATACTTAACTTTAGGAAAAGATATCATAGTATCATTGGAAAATGTTGGAGAGAAGGGAACTAGTTCAAATTTTCAATAACTGAAGTACTTTGTTTAATTCTAGCCATTAAATGCATACAAAGTACAAACAAATTCTAAAACATGTGACTTACAATTCTGGTCTCAAAACCATGCAGCAAATTCATAATACAATAGATAAAAGTGATCATTATTTTTAATTGACAACAAAATTTGAATCTCACAAGCATAATAAATATGCTGTATAAATCACAATGCTAGACTGATTTTAAAATTATATACAAATAAGAAAAGGAAAATCTAAATCAAAAGAAGAAAGGACTATGCCTTTTTAATAAGCCAAGAG
The DNA here is from genome assembly GCF_037893015.1 of Macrotis lagotis. Lineage (NCBI taxonomy): Eukaryota > Metazoa > Chordata > Mammalia > Peramelemorphia > Peramelidae > Macrotis > Macrotis lagotis. The sequence goes on along the minus strand of NC_133659.1, from coordinate 180,034,652 downwards.
AGAACCCCACTGCATGTCAATGTTTTATGTTAAAAGATAATTAAAATCCCTGATAAAAGATGTTTATGAAAAAAAGAAATATCAGTCAAGAAAATCAAATCAATGATAATCTAATAATATTCCTTTGCATTTCAGTTGTTCACTTCAATATATCTCTGGAAATAAGAAAGAAAGAAAGAAAGAAAGAAAGAAAGAAAGAAAGAAAGAAAGAAAGAAAGAAAGAAAGAAAGATCCATAAACTCTAGCAATGAGTCAAACACTGAGCTAAACTCTGGGGAGAGAAACCAAAAAAAAAAATCAAGATAGTCGCTAGTCTAATGGATTGTACATTTATTTATTTTTTAATAAAGATTTTATTTAATTTGAGTTTTACAGTTTTCCCCCATTTGTGCTTCACTACCTCCCCCTCACCACCACAGAAGGAAGTCTGTTAGTCTTTACATTGTTTCCATGGTATACATTGATCTAAGTTGAATGTGATGAGAGAAATCATATTTATAAGGAAGAAAAATAAAGTATAAGAGGTAGTAAAATTACATAATAACTTTTTTTTTAAATTAATGGCAATAGTCTTATGTTTTTGTACATCTCCACAATTCTTTCTCTGGATATACATGCTATTCTACATTGGAGATAGCCCCAAATCATCCCTGACTGTTGCACTGAAGGAATGCACAAGTTCCTTAAGTTTGATCATCACCCCCATGTTACTGTTTGGGTGTACAATGTTTTTCTGGTTCTACTCATCTCTTTCAGCATCATTTCATGCAAATTCTTCCATGCTTCCCTGAATTCCTATCCCTCCTGGTTTCTATTAGAATAATAGTATTCCATGACATACTTATAACACACTTTGTTAAGCCACTCCCCAATTAAAGGACATTCACTTAATTTCCAATTCTTTGCCAACACAAATAGGGTTGTTATGAATTTGAAAATTATGTTGTTGCATTTTTACCCTTTTTCATCATTTCTTCAGGTATAGATTCAGTAGTGGTAGTGCTGGAACAAAGGCTATGAACATTTTTCTTGCCATTTGAGCATAATTTCAAATTGCTCTTCAGGAAGATTGGATGAGTTCACAGCCCCACCAACAATGCATTAGTGTCCCAGATTCACCACATCCCATACAAAATTGATCATTGACTTTTCTGAGATCATATTGGCCAGGTGTCTGAGAGGTGTGAGATGGTATCTCAGAGATGACTTAATTTTCATTGTTCAAATAAGTAATGATTTAGAACAATTTTTCATATGACTATGGATTGCTTTGATTTCCTCATCTGTAAATTTTCTTTGCATCTCCTTTGACCATTTGTCAATTGGGGGATGGCTTATTATTTTTTGAAAATTTGACTGAGTTCTCTGTATATTTTAGAAATGAGTCCTTTGTCAGAAAAACTAGTTGTAAAAATTTTTCCAAATTCACTACATTTCTTTAGATCTTGGTTACAATGGTTTTGTCTGTGCAAAAGCTTTTTAATTTAATGTAATCAAATTAATTGAGTTTGTTTTTATTGATGTTCTCCATCTCTCCCAAGGTCATAAGCAGCTTCCCTTTCCATAAATCTGACAGGTAAACTACTCCTTGATCTTCAAGTTTGCTTATAATACTGTTTTTTTATGTCTAAATCTTGTATCCTGTTGGATTTTATCTTGGTATATGGCGTCAGGTGTTGTCTAATCAAAGTTTCTTCCATACTAACTTCCAATTTTCCCAAAAGTTTTTATCAAAGAGAGAGGTTTTAGCCCTATAGATGGACTCTGGGTTTATCAAAGAGGAGATTACTGTAATCGTTTCCTGCTATTGTACCTAGTCTATTACACTGATCCACCATATTATTTCTTAGCCAGTTTTGAAGATTGATGCATTATAATATAATTCTAGATCGGGTAAGGCTAAGCCACCTTCTTTTGCACTTTTTTCCATTGAGTCTCTGGAATTTCTTCACTTTTCATTCTGCCGTATAATTTACTTACAACTTTTTCTAACTCATTAATTTTTTGGAATTTTGATTGGTAGGGCACTAAAGAAGTAGTTTAGTTTTGGTAGAATTGTCATTTTTATTATATTAGTTCAACTCATCTATGAGCAGCTAATGTTTGCCCAGTTATTTAAATCTGATTTTATTTGTGTGAGAAGTGTTTTGTAATTGCTTTCCAAAAGTTTTTAGTCTGCCTTGGCAGATAGACTCAGGTATTTTATATTGTCTGAAGTTACTTTGAATGAGATTTCTCTTTCTAGCACTTTTTGATGTATCTTGCTAATCATATATAGAAAAGTCGAGGATTTATGAGGATTTATTTCATGTCCTGTGGCTTTGCTAAAGTTGCTAATTATTTCTAGTAGTTTTTAGATGATTTTTTAAAATTTTCTAGGTATACCATCATGTCATCTGCAGACAGTGAATGTTTTGTCTCTTCCTTCCCAATTCTAATTCCTTCAATTTCTTTTTCTTCTCTTTTTGCTGAAGATAAAGTTTGTAATAAAATATTGAATAGCACTGATGATAATGGGCATTCTTGTTTCATCCCTGATCTTATTGAGAATACCTCTATCCTATCCCCACTTCATATAATGCTTGGTGATGGTTTCAGAGAGATACTGCTTATTGCTCTGAGGAATAATTAATTGATTCCTACACTCTTTAGTGTTTTTAGTAGGAATGGTGGTGTATTTTGTCTAAAAGCTTTTTCATTATCTATTGACATGGACATATGATTTCTGTTACATTTTTTAATATAATTAGTTATACTAACAGTTTTCCTAATATTGCACCAACCCTGCATTCCTGGGGTAAATGCTAATTGATCATAATGTATTACCTTATTGATAACTTGTAATCATTTTGCTAAGATTTTGTTTAAGATTTTTGCATCTCTATTCATAAGGGGATAGGTCTATAATTTCTTTCTCTGTTTTAACTCTTCTAGGTTTAGGTATTAGCACCATATTGGTGCTAATAGAAAGAGTTAAGCAGAGTTCCATCTTCACCTATTTTCCCAAAGAGTTTATAAAAAAATAGAGTTAATTGTTCCTTAAATGTTTGTAGAATTCACTTTTGAATCCATCTGGCTCTGGAGATGTTTTTCTTAGGAAGTTCAATAATGGCTGGAAGTCAGATTGCACATTTAAATAAGAAGAAGTAACTCATTGGAGAAATTCCCTATCTTCCAGTTTGTGATTTTTTATGTAACTTGTCTCATCTTTCTTTTTCCTTTCCATATCAAAGCAGCTATCAGTTTTTACTATTTTTTTACTTCCACAAATTTTTACTTCTCTGTATCCATTCTTCTAATCATAGTTAGAAAATTCTAATACAGATCTTCATTCTCTTTCACCTGGCATATATCAATAGCTACTTAAATCTTTCTCTTCTCCAATCCATCATTATAGATCTCCTAAAATGACAATCCCAAAACAATGGTAGGAAGACTATTCCATTCTCCAATTAAAGAGCCAGTGACTCCTTTTTAAAACTAGGATCAAATCCAAAATTCATACTCTGTCACTTAAAGCTGTTGCTATCTGTCTTCAATATGATTTTTCTAGATTATTGCATATTACTTCCCCCCTTTTTTCTCTTCATGCTCTAATCAAGTTGTCTTATATGCCATTCTTCAATCATGACATTTCATCTTTGCAATATCTCCATACTCCCACAATCACTTAGAATCACTTCCTTCTACAGAACCCACAGAAGGACTGAATGATACAATTTCCCAGTCTGAGACAACTTAGAAGTTCCACAGGAAAGATCTTTTTCACTGGACCAGGGGTTGGAAAGAGCTGTAGTGCAGCCACAATGTAGTGCAGCAGGGCTGGAGCAAAACAGCTCCAAACTTCCAGGAACAGCCTGTGGAGTGCTTGGGTCCCTGGGGGCACCTGGGTTGGTGCCAGAGCAGACAGTTTCCAGACCTCTTGGACCAGGAATCACTGGGTACAGTTTAAATGTGTAGAGAACTCTGCTGCATCAGAGTGAGTACAGAGGGGAGTGCAAACCTTAGAATAGCCCTTCAGTACAAGCCTGCAGCAGCAATCAGTGAAGCCACCCAGGACTTCTAGAGCTCCCAGCCCACAGATTGTGAGGGGGTCAGGGGTCTCTCTGCTCTCCCTGGGGCAGGACTCTGCTCCATTCCCATGCTGAGATCCATGTTGCAGTTTGGGTCCCCATACTACCATAGCTAAGCAGGCCCCCATACTACCCCCCACTCCAGGGAAAAGGGAAGTGCCTGTGGTCATCTACATACAAAAGCAAGAGAACAGTCAGAGTCTAATACCTTGGAGGAATTGAAGACCCTGGGGGGGGGGTCCCAAAAAATCCCCCAAGCCATGGAAGTGCAGTAAATCCATTATAGCTGAAGAAATGAGCAAACAACAGAAAAAGAAGAATCTTGACTATAGAAAATTACTTTGGTCCTGTCATAATATGACAAACTTGAAGCTTCTGTATCCAAAACCTCCAAGAGAAATAGAAAATGAGCTCAGCCTATAGAAGAGCTTAAAAAAGACTTTGAAATACAATTAATAGAGATAGAAGAAAAATTAGGAGAAGAAATAAGAGTAATGCAAATAAATCATGAAAATCCAATCAGCAGTTTGGTAAAAAAAATTCAAAAAAAAATTGAAGAAAATAACGTGTTAAAAACCAGTTTAGGCCAAATGGGTAAAAACAACCCAAAAGGCAAATGAGGAGAAGAATGCCTTAAAAGCAGAACTGGCCAGCTGGAAAAGGAGATAAAAAAAACCTCCGATGAACATAACTCTTTCAAATGTAGAATAGAACTAAAGGAAGCTAATGACTTTGTGAGAAATCAGGAAAAAATAAAACAATACCAAAAGAACCAAAATTTAGAAGAAATGTGAAATGTTTCATTGGCAAATCAAATGACCCAAAAACAAATCCAGAACAGATAATTTAAAAATTATTGGGCTACTTGAAAGTTATGACCAAGAAAAGAGCCTAGACTTCATTTTTTTCAAGAAATAATATAGCAAAATTTCCCTGAGATCCTAGAAGCAGATGGTAAAATGGTAATTGAGGAAATTCACCAATCATCTCCTGAAAGAGATGCCAAAATAAAAACTTCCAGGAATATTATAACCAAATTCCAAAACTCCCAAGTCAAAGAGAGAATACTAAAATCTGCCAGAAACAAACAATTCAACTACCATAGCTCTATTTTCAGGATTACACAGGATTTATCAACAGCTACATTAAGGGCTCATAGGGTTTAGAATATGATATTCCAGAAGGCAAAAGAACTTGGATTAAACCTGAGAATCAACTGTCCAGAAAAACCAAACATTCTCTTTCAGGGGAAAAGATGGACTTTCAATGAAACAGGGAACTTTCAGACTTTCTCATTGAAATAAACAGAGTTAAACAGATAATTGGATCTCTAAGGTGAATCATAGAGGGGGTGAATGAAAAGGATTAATTATGAGAACTTAATGATGTTGAACTGTTTATATTCCTACATGGGAAGATATACTGATAACTCATATGAACCTTTATATTTATAAGAGCAGTTTGAAGGACTATATAGAGATAAGACATGGGAGGGAATTGAATATAATGATATAATATGGTATAAATATGGAGTCAATGGGTAATAAAGGAAAGCATTGGGAGGAAGGGAAAGGAGAACAAGGGGCTAAGATATTTCACATAAAAGAGTAAATAAAATCTTTTGCAATGGGGTAGAACAGGGAAAGGTGAGAGGGAATGAGTGAGCCTTCATTCTCATCAATAATGGCTCAGAGAGGAAATAACATACACACTTAATAGGGTATAGAAATCTATCTTACTCTAGAGAAAAATGGGAGTAAAGGGATGGGATAAAGGGAATGGATGGGACAGGAGATGAGGATTAGGTGATAGAAGAGAGGGAAGTTTGTGGGAGAAGGTACTAAGATACAACACACTTGTGAGCAGGGACAGGATGAAAGGAGAGAGAGAGAGAGAGAGAGAGAGAGAGAGAGAGAGAGAGAGAGAGACAGAGACAGAGAACAAGAGAGAGAGAACAGAATAAATGAGAATGGGGAGGAATAGAGTGGAGGGAAATACAGCTAGTAATAGCAACTATGGGAAAAATATTGAGGCAACTTCTCTGATGGACTTATCTTAAAGAAGGCAACTCATCCTGGAGACAGAGCAGTTGGAATCTGAACACAGACTGAAGTACACATTTTTCTTCTTTCACTATTCTTGAGGTTTCGTTAACTTTTTTGGAGGGGAGGGGGTTTATGTTTATTCTTACAACAAGATTATTGTAATAATGTAAAATAAATATACCAAATTGTCAAGTGTCAAAAAAAATAACTTCCTTCAATCTTAGCTCAATAGATACAATTAGCCAATAATAATTTATTAAATATTTAAAATGTGCTAAGCATTGTACTAACTACTGAAAATGCAAATCTAAGGAAAAAAGTAAGTTTATGTCCATTAAAACATTTGATATTGGTAATGGTGATGATAATGTTGTCTTTGCTGCTATTAGTCATTCTTTGTTCTCAAAGAAGATCAGTGACATCACTAGGATGGTTTCTTGACTTAGTTAATACTGGATTTGAATGAGGCAGCACTTGAACAATTTTCAGCCTCTCTCTTTCTTCTCCAGTCACTGAACTCCAATAGCATTTCTAAGTGAAGGTCTTTCCCAGGTGTCAGTTTAGCTCTTCTAAGAGGAAAAAGTTAATACAGAAAAGGAAACAAAAAGAAATATGGAAGGGAAAATGATGGAAAAGCCTGGGATGTATCTTGATGAGAAATAAAGGAATGGCTGGCCTGGACTTATTGAGTAAATGGAGGTTCTTAAAGGACTCATCTAATCAGTGGGAGGGGATAACACTAATAGCTATTAATGGGGTGAATTAAAGAACTGAAATGATCTTCTAGGTTAAAGAGTTACTGAGACATTATGAAAAAGTCCAGAGGACAGTCTGGTAAAAAATAAGTTCAAAAAATATTTCTTTTTCCTCTTCTGATGTGGGTACCCTCATCTTCCTAGTATTACTTTGCATAGATTGCATATTTATGAGTACTATTTTTTCCCCAAAGAAATATCAGAAATTTGAGGGCAGGTATATTTATATTATTATTCACAGGGCCTAGAACCTTGCATTATAGATAGGTACATGATAAAAGTATTGGATATTGTATGAAAATTCCATTACAAACTTATCTTTTAATATCTGTGATGAAATAATATTCACTATAAAAAAGAAAAAAATTCAGAATTCAGAATATGATAATTATTAAGCTAATAGATTTATGATCCATTTGAATACTAGTTGATATCACTAATGTAATTTGATAGTAGTCAGTATACTTCTGTAAAATATTAGACCACATTTAGAGATGATCAACGCCTTTCAACAAACATCCTTTGGTGCTACTGTCATTGATGTAATGATCTTTTGCCTTGTTAAATATTCTAACACAGTGAAATATTTACAATTAAATCTTAAAGTGTCGAGTCCAGAGGAGGGAACCCAGGCCGACATCAATATGATGCATAAGCTGGTTTGTTTATTGATCACAGGATACATACTTTTATACTCTACATTTATGTAACCAATTACATAAGTGTTTTAGCAAGCATTTTTTCACATGCATACCTTGTGTATGTCTTAGGTGATTGTTTTGAGAATGAAACAGTGTTGTGCTAAACAGAGAGAAGATTGTTTTGAGAACCAAACTGTGATTTGATAAACAAAGTGCAGAAGGTAATTATCTCAGAATGCGCTATCTATCTGGGCCTGGGAATGTACCTCCTAGATCACACATGCAGCTACTCCCTTGTCTAAGCTCTGAAGCACATCTTGTTTGTTAAAGCACATAACTATTTCTGTGTTAACCCTTCACAGCTCTTAGCCTGGAATACATATGACACAACATTAAAGAATTCATGTTCAACAACCTTTTAGCTCAGAAACACCAAACGATTCATAAGTCAAAGACATGTATGCTTGACAAAAGGAGTTTGATATTGTGGTGAAGAAGATATGGTGCAGAGTCCAAAATAATAGTTTTTGATATAGCATCTCCAGGTAGTCTTGTTTGAAGATGTCATTATGTTGATTTCATTAAGCCCCAGTGTGACATTGCAGTGTCTCTTGAAAAAGACATGAAAGCACTCAGATGAGTTTTATTTGCTATCTAGACAGAAAATGTCAAAATGGATGAAGAATGTCTCTTACTCCAATCATAACATGTATTTGGACAGACTAAGAAGTTTACTAATGCATTTATACATCTAGCACAAAGAATATTAATGGATACCAAGTTGGGCTCACAGTTGTGCAAAAGAGTATGGATTAGTTAGACTTTTTTATATCAACAGTATATTATTGCTGGTCTATGGCCATGAATTATGAAACACAGTGTTCTCCAAATAAACAGAAATATAACACTAAGCAATGGAAAGGTGCAAGTTTTGACATGGAGTCAAGAAGGCCTGACTTCAAAGATTACAAACTATTTGATCTTGGGCAAGTCATAACCTCAGTCTTTCTCCACTTCTTCATTTGTAAAATGATGTTAATAATATTACCTTTCTCCAGGAACTGCTGTGAGGATGAAATGAAATAATATTTATAAAGTGCTTAGCAAACCAATAAACACTTTTAAAGGCTAACTGCTATGAGATTTCTACTATTTCATGCTGAACAAATCACTTAATCGTTCTCTACCTCAGTTTCCCTCTTTGTAAAATGGGGAAGGGGAATTTTATAATTTCCTCTATGGAAAAAATTGTTATAAAAATAAAATGAGATAATAGATACAAAAATGCTTTATGAACCTTAAAAATCTATAACAATTGTAGTTGTTATTATTCAAGGCCTTTTGCAGAAGAATAGGAGTAAAAGACATAGCTAAGTATACATCAGGAAGTAAATATGCACTGGTTACTAGGGAAAAGGCTGACTGACAGATGAGCATTCAGAGACAGACCTCCACTGATGTCCTTTTGTTATCAGAAAAAAGTGAAAAGGCCTCCAGCCTCCATAGTGTGAGAACTTTATATTTTATGTATGGAAGGATATGAAAATATATTGGCGCAGGATCCCCAAACATGAGTTGTGACTTGCACCTTTGAAGGGAAATGTCAAATCTATGATACTAGATAAATTGGAGTCCTTGTTGATTTTACTATACATCTCTAACCTTCCAAGGCCTATGCCTTGTGTAAAGATCCACAGATCCTCTCCCTAAACCTCCCTTGGTGACAATTTCAGTGATGGAATTCTAGTTTGTCTGGCTGATTGGGTTAACCTAGTGTTTTGTGGTTCATAAGTCAAATAACCTCTGTAATCTCATCAAGAAACTAATATCAAAATAAGGGCACTGTATGCAGGCCTTCCAATAATTCCCTGTGATGATAAATGAAAAAGATATGATGTGCTTTCTGAATTCAGCTGTTTGGAATAACTGACATGAACCCAAATAGAGAAATATAAAACAATAAAATCCACTGGGCATCAATAGTAAAAACAACATGGAAAACTGTCATATTTGAAATTATTTCAAACAAATAAAACTGCCCACAGTTATTCTTTGCCCTCATTCAACTCATTTAGAGAAATTAAAAAAGGAAGGGGAAGAGGCAATACAGCAGAATTTATTACCTTGCAAGAGCAATTTGTGGTTTGGAATCTACAGTCAATGCTATTTTATATAGTAACTGACATAAATTGTCTCTTACAGCATATTGGAGGGTGAGAGCACATGCTAATACCAATAAATTGGATTTGAATTTAGGAAATTTATGTGTGCATACTTAAAATAATTTGCATATATATCCAGATGGAGAAGTCAACAGAGCATGAACTTTAGTTAGGAGTATAACAATGTGTACATTACATCCAGTGATACAATTTATGCATAAAACAATTCAACTACCTATTATGAGAGTGACATGTTTTAGGATGATGTGCTTTTTAAATTTACTGTAAACAGGAATATAGGACTTCTGGTGTTTGCCTACAGGCATTATCAACAAACCTAGTTTGTTCTTATTTGTGCTTTTTTTCAGTAGCAATGGTACATTTGTTTTTCTAATTGTTTATCATTTTCAAGAGCCATAGGCATTTAATAAATACCGCTTGTATGTAAATCAGTGTTGCCAAGTGATTCAAAATGGATTTTAAAGGACACATGTCAGTAGTTTGTAATCTAATATGTAAATATTTGCAAGTTCTAATTTAATTGCACAGAATATATTACTGTTTTTCACTCATTATCAAAGAGATGTTGCCATCAGAAAGGTGATACCATGACTTATAAGTAAGTTGGATTTAAGTGAAGGAAGAAGGAAGAAAGGAGGCAAGGAAGGGGTGAAGGAAGGGAGGGAAGGAGTCCCCAGTGACTCAGTTCACAGGTTATTGTTTGACCTTCATTCTCAAAGAGGATCATGACAAGAGAATTATGATGCCATGACTTGCAAGTGAATTGAAGCTAAGTTAAGGAGGGATATAAAAACTCACCAGTCTCATTTCCCACTATGTAGCTACTAGGGTCTAGTGACAAAATATCATGTCATCTCAGGATGAGAGAATATAACTGTAATGGATCTACCCATAGGGATATTGCCTCAGGTTTATGATACTCCCAGATTATGCCCACTAAGGAACATGTTCTTCATTCCTCTAATCCTACCTCTTCTTCTTCTTCTATTCCATCTCCTTTCATGAACTGATCACATTGGATATCCTGAAAGCATCTAAATTTTAACATGTCCAATATGCAAATCATTATCTTTCCCCAAAAACTTTCACATCTTCTGAATTTCCTTATTTCTTTCAAGGATACTTATCATCCTTCTAGCTATCTAGGTTCACATATCTTTGCTTTGTCTTCACCACCTCACTCACATTCATACCACACAGTCAATCAAATGTCAAATCCTGTCATTTTTACCTTCACATTATTTCTGGAATACATCCATTTCTGTCTACTCACACAGTCACTGCTATAAGTGAATGAATGAAAAACCTGCTAGAGTAAGAGAAAATTGTAGATTTTATTCACAAACCTTACAAGATATGGTTACCTCACCTGGCATGAGGTACAAAGAGGTTTGGAACATCAGGTAATTTATAGTCTTCAGAAACTCTTTCCCCTCCCTCTTGGATTTTCATAGGTTCTCAGAGTTTCAGTTACAATCTTAAGAGGCTCACCCATTCCATGACATGCCCCTAATATGATATGCTGATGAACCTCAATTGTCACAAGGGGTGTGTGGGTTAATACTCAATTACCTTATTGCTTAAACACAGTTGTATTAGGTCAAGATCTCTAGGCCACTCTTGACTGGTTGAGAACCAGTTTGGGGTTTGCAATCTCTGGAATGGGATTAGGGAAATTGTCCCAGTTTTGTGATTGGCTGGGCCATTCCCCCTTTGTAATGGATTCCCTAAGGGCCCCCCTTCACACCCGTGAAGACCAGCACCCTACATTCCTCACAGTTACCATTTGTGCTAGCCCTGATCACTTCACACTTAAACTATGGAAACAATCTTTCACTTGTTCTTCTCTCTCCAGGTCTCCCTCCCATCCATCCTCCTTGCATCTGGTAAAGCAATCTTCCAGGACTAGCCCGTCCTTGTCTTCCCAATCACTACCATAATAAATTCTGGTTATTCCCTATTACCTCCAGAATCAAATAAAAATAGTCTGACTTTTAAAGCCTTTCACAAGTTGGATCTTTCCTGCCTATCTAATCCTCTTTCATTTTCTCTTTATACTTTCTCTTTCATAAATATTTCTTAAACTTTATTCTCTAATTTATCCTTTAAGATCTTGGGACACTGGCCTTCTTATTGTCCTTCCACTTCATACTTCATCTTACAATTTTGTCTTTTTAAGAGGGAAGAGGGTTTCCCCCATATCTAGAAGGTTCTGCCTCATTGTTTTTATCTGCTTGTTGTCTATATGACTCAAATCCAACCTCTCTTTAGAGACTTTTACTAGTATGTTCATCTGCTAATGCCCTCCCTTGGTAATTATCTTCCATTTGCACCATCTATACCTTACATATAGTAGTCATTTGCTTTTTCCCAACTTTCTTAAGTGTGAATACTTTGAGAGAAAGCGTATTTTTGCCTTTCTTTACATTTTGTTGGTCATAGTGATAGGCATATTATAAGCCCTTAATAAAATGCTCATAACTAACTTGGACAATTGTTGAGCTTTTATTTTTCTGTTATCAATTAAGAAATCTTAGGTTATAGGAAAGAAAGACATGGGTTTAAATCTGATTTCTTGCATTCACTTTCTGTGTGACCACGGACAAGTCATTCAACCTCTCTAGATTCCTAATCTAGTATTCATGAAGGAGAAAACTGAGTTTTTGGATAGCATTGTCTCCCTAAACTCCCTAAACTCCTTCTAATATGGCTAGAAGAGGAGGTTTTAGATTTTGTTTGTGTTCCTGAGGAGAAAGGAGGAAGAATAAATAGTGAAAAAAATTACATAAGGTAAAAGAGGCTCATGAGTCTTTATTATGCTGTCTTCCCCTAATTTATCTCAATGGAAATAAAACTGATCTGGGAGAAGGGTGCAGCTTTCCTCAACCAAGATTATGATTAGATAAATTTATGTTATCTAAACAAGCTCTCCCTAGACTAATGTCTCAAGTAGTCACTACCCCTAAAAGGATCAAACTGAGGAGAGAGGTTGCTTTTCCCTAAGAATCAATGAATAATTAAAATTCTCCCCAAGTGCTAGCATTTTCTGGAATCATGCAGAACTGAAAAGGAATACTACCAACCAGACCTCAGAATTGAAAGGGTGTAATAACTAATCTGTGTTGGTTGTTGGATTTTTTTTTGCAAACTTTATGACAATGTATGAGTGCCAAATCTTTAACTATAACTATACTTTCACTCTCAAAGTGTTCCCTACTGGTCCCTTGGATAATGACAGGTAGTTTGAGGTTTAAAAAAGATAACAGAAGATTGAAGTTTTATTAACTATATTATGTATTTTTATAATGCTCATGAGGCATCTTCTTAGGCAAAGTGTCTTTCTTTGTGCATACTTATATTGAAGCACCAACTTCAAAAACTTTTGAGGGTCACCTGAAACCAAGAACTTTGCTTCTTTAAAGGGCATATAACCTACACACTTCACTAAAATTTTGATAACTAAGTACATTGGAAAGTAAACTAGATCTGTTGACTATCAAGGGGAAAAATGTTTTCATAACACATCAGAGACAAGTCATAACAGAAGACATCATGAATTCCAAACTGAAAACACTTAAATATTTTTGTAGAAAATAAAGTCTTAGATTTATCATCTGGGATAACCAAGTTCTTTAGTAGCTTAAGTTCAGGTAACTTAAATACATAAATAAACCATTAAAGGGAAACAATTATAATCGCATATATTTTCAAAACTACAAAACAAGGAATATCTATTAGAGATCTACAGAGATTTTTCATGATGAATTAAATGTCCATCCAACTGCACAGCAGATTGGGAAAATTGGTATTTTTTTAAAGATTTTATTTATAACTCACACCTTTCTTATATTTTGCAGAGAGAGAGAGAGAGAGAGAGAGAGAGAGAGAGAGAGAGAGAGATTTGGGGCACCACTAGCCTAGACTAATGCAATGCCCAAGCTCACTTTTTCTTCTTGCTTCAAGAATCCTGGTTGAAATTCATGCTTTAAAGGGATGTCAATATTATTTTCCCTAAATGCAGATCTTACTACGTCAATTCTGAATTAGGAACTCCAGAGGTTGCCCATTTGCTCCAAGATAAAATATAGATTCTATTCTATGAAATATAGCTTCTGAGATTATGGCTTTTAAAACTTCATAGCATATTCCCAATCTACATTTCCAGTCCTATTCAATAGTATCCTCACATTCTAGTACTCAGCCAAATTGACTTTCTCACATGGTACAACCATTTCCTATTTCTAAGTCTTGCTCATTTTCCATGGAATAGACTCACTCTAGACCTCCCCTTCAGAGAGTCTATTTGTTCAGAACACACCTCAAGAATCATCTTCTACTTTTAGTATTTCCTGATCCCTGCTATTGCTAATAGTATCCCTTCCAAATGTCTATTTATTTTTCATCTATTATCTTTGTATATATCCTGCAAATATTTATATATTTATATGCTGATTTCCCCATTAGTACATCAATTCCTTGAGAGAAGGAACCATTTTTATTCTTTGTATTTCTATATCTAGCATTTTGACTAGCAAAATAATAGATTGAATACATTCTTATTCCTTTTGTTTTTTATTCTAATAATTTTCTATTTTGAGTAAGTATATCATCTGTTATTTACCCCCATTAATATGAAATTTTTCCTCCATTTATGTATCTTAATAATTTATCTCACTGCTTTTTCAAATTGCATTGTCTCCAGCACAGATTTCTTCTGTGATTACTTGGTCTCGTCCAGCTGCTCTCAACAAATTCATCTTCTTGAGTAAAAATTTCCTTCTTTATAAGAGAAATGTTCTCTTTGGGGGAGTTGTACTGCTTTTCCAATTATATTAAGATGTTCAGAATCTCAAAATTCTATCATTTTTTAATGTCAGTGTTCTGTTGCTGTATGATTTTGAATAATAGAACACCTGCATCTCTGAAGAATTAAATCATGAGTTACCAAAAGGGTATGGAAAAATGCATATTGGTCTTAAGTAGACTGCAGCATATTACTACTAATAATTTCCATTCAAGAAGTGGCTAAAAGTATTTTCATACATGAAATCAATGCTTACAATAGGAAGGATGTTATTTTGCTTGTCCTTTGTTTGTGAGGAGGACCAATGATATCAGAATGAGACTTTTTGTGCAAATGAGATTTTAGTGTGGCAGAGTTGTGCAAAGTCAATGGCCTCACTCTCTCTTCCCCAGTCATTCAAGTCCAGTGTCAAGACAAAAGTCAAGCGACTGGCGATGATCCATGATGGTGTGATGACTTTGGCATCCAGGCAACTTACGTAATCAGAACAAGGAATAAGAGGAGAAACCTGAGTTGGTCAAATGGCACTATCAAAATATTAAAAGAGATAGAAGATGACATTTTTGCCATAGATAACTATTCTATGAAGAATAAATGGCAGGATCAACACAAGGTGAATATATGTGAATAAATTTCAATCTGTAACATAGGAGGACATACCTATATCAGTGAGATTATAGATTCATTGAAGTATAAAGTACACATCAATACTAGACTATTATATGTCAAGATTAACTTTTCTTTATACGTACACAGATGTTCATACAAATATTCATATTTAAAATTATCAGATTTGCTTGACCTTTCTTGCCTTGTCAGATTTCTTCCTGATACTTTTACTGCTCTGTTTAAGTGACTAGTTAAATTCCATAAATGTTTTGTTCTGAATATATAGACTTCTTGTCTTGGGCTAGCCCTACTTCTGTTGACACTTGGATATAAAAATAATTTTGGAGATATAATTTCTGTGTGTGTGTGTGTGTGAGAGAGAGAGAGAGAGAGAGAGAGAGAGAGAGAGAGAGAGAGAGAGAAAGGAAGCACACTAGACTGTGACTGCTTTTTTCCTATTTTTTTTACCTAGTATTTACTATCCACAGTAGGCATTTAATATTGACTGATTGATGGAATTTGATTGACAGTGAGCATGAAACAGGGCATGACATTAGGAAAATTTGAGTTCAAATCTAGCCTCAGAAACTTGCTGGCTGTGGGCTCAAAAGCAAGTTACTTAAATTTTCCTCAATTTATTTAACTTAAAAATGGCATAATAATTTGCAAAACACTTTTAACCACAGTTCAGAACTTCAGAATTTGCATATATGCAATATATATATATGTATATATATATGTATATATATTTATATAATATATGATTCTCATATTGTTGGCAGAAGGGATTATTCAGCAGACCCAGGAGTAGAAACTCATATATTCAGAAGAGTGTTAGAGACTGGACAATGGGTCAGGAGCACAGGAAATCTGGCAAGAAAGGAAAGGTCAAGCAAATATAAAAATAACCAATTCGACTGACTCAAGGGAATCAATCCATGAATGAATATTTTGGAAGTTGTTCAAAAATGTCCTTCAGAGAGGTCATATCATCAGCAGAAAAGAATCCCTCATATGAGTTTGTTCATAAGGAAAATATGATTTTCTTTTTATTTTATCCTAGCTTCAGGTAGGCCTGATTTCATAGATAGAGAAGCAAAGCTGAAAGTTAGAAACTTCTAGATATAGCCAGATCTTGACTATGACAGCTGCAGAGGTCCTTGGATGACTGGCAAGATCTTACCATGAAAAATAAAATTAGGTCATCATCCTTGTTGTCCTGCCTTATCATGATTTGGGGAGAAATCTGGGGTCTCAAAGGCTGTGTCAGAAGTTCCTACTTATCAGGGTTTTGGGATTTGGAATCAGAGGACTTGAGGTAAATTCTAATTCTGCAATTTCTTATCATATGATTTTGGAAAAGATTCATTAATCCTTTTGACTTTCAATTTTCTCATTTATAAACTTAAAGGGTTTGATGAGTTGATATCCAATGCCCCTGTTGGTTCTAAAACTAGGATTCTGTCACATCTATGCCTCTAAATACTAAAGATTTCTTAGAAAGAGCAGTTAGAAAGATTTTGATTATGGTTTAAGGGATAGAACATGTGTCAATTTTCCTAATTTTCAATTAAAAATTATTTATTTAATGCAATGGGGTTGAGTGACTTGGCTGGATTTGAATTCATGTTCTCCTGATTCCAGGGCAGGTGCTCTATCCATTGTTCCACCTAGCTGTCCCTATGGGTTTTTTTTTTTTTCATAAAAATGAATTTAAGAGAGTTTAAGAAAATTCTATATTATTTCAGAAAGTTTCGTCACCAAAATGTTGGTCATGAATAGTGATAAAAATTCCTGAAAAAGTTAAAATTAAAAAAAAGTATTCTCCATTAATGGAGGAAATCTCCATTCAGATGAAATTACAGTTAATATTTAATAATTTAATTTAATATTTTGTTGTTTCTAACTACATAAAAATAATTTTACCATTCTTTTTTCACAATTTGAGTTTCAAATTCTCATTCTTTCCCTCTCATTGAGAAGGTAAGCAATTTGTCATAGATTATATATGTTTAGTCATGCAAAATACACTTCCATGTAAGTCATACTGTGAAAGAATACACAATTATTTTTCTTAAAATGTGAGAAATAAGGAGAAGAAAAATTATCTTTGATCTACCTAAAGACTTTCCCAGTTCTTTTTCTGGAGATGGACAATATGTTTCAGTTTAAGTCCTTAAAAATTATCTTGGATCATTGTATTGCTGAAAATAGTTAAGTTATTCATGATAGATCATACAATATTGCTGTTACTGTATACAATATTCATTTGGATCTGCTCATTTCATTCTACATATATTGATGTAAGTCTTTGCAGGCTTTTTTGAAAGCATCCTGACTACTACTTCTTATAGCCCAATAGTATCCCATCACAATAATATAAAACAACCTTTTCAGTGGTTCCTTAAAGGAAGGACATTTCTTCAGTGTCCAATTATTTGTCACCACTAAAAAACTTCTAAAAATATCCATTTGGGATACAAATCTAGTAGTGGTATTGCTTAATTAAAGGATATGCATGGTTTTATTTCTTAATTTTTTAATGAAATTGAACTAATTTTTCAGAAAACATTCAGGCAAATTTTAGTGACCTATTCCTCTATATATTTTGCATATAGACTTTTGAATTTTCTATTCCTGAGAAAGAGTTCATGAATGTAGCATATAGGGGACACCTGATCAGACAGGAAAGGCACTATGTCTTCAATACCGGTCTAGAGTTTGAAACTGAAATTTAAATACTTTGAGACTCAAATACGATAATTTTTCCTCGGAATTATCTTTCTGGTAACTAGTGACCTCCTCAGAAAGTGACAGGAAATAAGATTATTAAAAAAATATAGGGCACCTTTAGCCAGTCTTTGCTATTAAACATGACTAAGACAGAAATTTATACCCTCATTATTTAGATTTCAACTTAATTTCAACTCAATTTAATTTCAACTTAGTTTTCAACTTAATTTTGTATTGGTATTTATGACCTTTCCAGAAAGCATGAAGCTGAATCAGCTTTATCCATTTAGTGAGAATTGAGCTTGACCCCTACTCTATATTCTCACACACAACCTAAGGTTAAATGAAAACAGTTTAGAGTTTTGGAATTTAACTGCAGTGCTCTCTTTCCCTGCATCATGTGAATGAATGCACACATAGTACATTTTTATCTGGTAGAGTCCCTTTGTTCTTTTGGGGTTTTTTTTTGGGGGGGGACCAAAATACTATGGGCTTTATGAAATAGAAAATAATAGATGGAAAGAGACTTGCCGTATTTAAGAGAAAGGAAGTGAAGAAAGAAGGAAGGAAGGAAAGAAGGAAGGAAGGAAGGAAGGAAGGAAGGAAGGAAGGAAGGAAGGAAGGAAGGAAATAAAAGGAGGAAGGAAGGAAAAGAAGGAAAGAAAAGGAGAGAGGAAAGGAGAGAGAAAGGAAAGAAAGAACAATATAACTACCTAATATGCCCCAAGATTTGTGTTCCAGATGTGACAAATATTTCATTTGATTCTCAATCACAAGCTTGGGAGGTATGTGCTATTATAATCTTTGTTTTATAATTGGGGAAAGTGAAGTAAACTTCAAGTAACTTGTCCAAGATCACATAGCTGGTTCTGAAACTGAATTTGACTTCAGATCTTCCTAATTCTAGGTCAGTACTTCCTAATTCTAGGTCCAGTATGCAAGGTGCAACCTAGCTTGATTTGTAAGTTAGCTTCTTAGAAGTTATTTAATTTATTTTTTTTAGGTTTTTGCAAGGCAATGGGGTTAAGTGGCTTGCCCAAGGACACACAGCTAGGTAATTATTAAGTGTTTGAGGCCAGATTTGAAATCAAGTGCTCCTGATTCCAGGGTTGGTACTTTATCCACTGTGCCACCTAGCCACCCCCTAACATTTAATTTAAATAGTACTTTAAGGATGGCAAAGTGCATTATATATTATCTCCTTTGATCCTCACAATAAGCATTTGAATGAGATGCTTTTATTACCCTATGACTTGTCCAGATATCTACTATGCAATTTATTAATTTATTTAACTATTTCTCTCTCTCTCTCTCTCTCTCTCTCTCTCTCTCTCTCTCTCTCTCTGTCTCTCTCTCTCTCTCCCTCTCCCTCTCCCTCTCCCTCTCCCACTCTCAACTGAACCAAAAATGGTTCCTACCTGTGTGTGTGTGTCCAGGGTCAAATAAAACAGGCTAGAGACAGAAAAAGCAGGAATCAAGCAGAAATTAAATTTCAAAGTGAAGAAAATGCTTTCAATGAAGTTTTATGTCTTATGATTGGGGTAGGGTTTATAAGCATGAAAACCACAAAAAGGGACATGACACAGTTATTCTTCTGTCTTGAATAAACAGTTTCCATGGCAAGTGCCCATGTAAGCATTTTTGAAATATAGACATTCTTGGCTATATAGTCTCCCGGTTACTAGAATCATTGAGTCTTGTGATTATCTCAAGTTGTAAGGGTCATTAAGCCTTGTGATCATTCAGTGGGATACAGAACCAGAGCAAACATTTCAGAAACAGATGCACAGTTCCCTTAGCAGTTACAAGCATGGGGATTGTTCAGACTGTCAGGAGATTTGATTATTTAGTTTCTGCTGCAACAAGTCAACCATCTCCCTAACTCTCAAACCAGAATATGTACTGGAAAAGGGAGATGATAAGTAACAATTCTGGGGTCTACTGTAACTGAGATTATTGAGAGTATGAGTGCAAAGGATTGTTGTTATGGCAAGCTCAAGGCACAGTCTTCTTGTTGTGCCTTAGTTCTAATGAATAGAGTCCCCTATTATATTCTCTCTCTCTCTCTCTCTCTCTCTCTCTCTCTCCCTTCATTTTCCTTTGGTTTTTAAATTTAAAAAAAAGGCCAAAATAAGTTGTATTTTTTTTTTAAATCCATAAAACAATTGAAGTTTCTTGAATAGGGTTGTAATATGGAAAGGCACAATATAGAAATTTCAATATCACTTTATCTGATCTATGGAGGATAAATTGGAAAGTAAAGAGAGATAACAGAGAAAGGGAAGCTATTTAAGGGATAGATGTGGGATGCTGATTTTTACAAAATAAAATGATAAGATTCATCTAAAAATCTAGATGGGAAGTGATAAGAGAAATTGGAGAGAACAGTTACCAAAAAAAGTGAAGAGAAAGTCAACCAAAAGAAGAAGTCAAGATTGTCAAGGCTTGAAGAGAGATCAAGAAGGATGAAGACTGAGAAAGACATTAAATTTAACATCTTCCATTGCAATTGTGTTATTTTCATGTAATGATATTCAGTTTATTAGATTTTATTGATTTTATGCCACTATTTTTGTTTGTCCTTGGGGGCAACTCTGGGGCACAGTGGATAGTTTACCATGCTAGGAGTCAGAAAGACTGAACTTCTTGAGTTCAAATCTGGCCCCAGGTATGTACTAGCTTTGTGACCCATAACAAATCACTTAACCCTGTTAGCCTCATTTTTTATATGGAAAAATGAGCAAAAGAAGGACTAGCAAACCACTCCAGTACTTTTGCCAAAGAAACTTCATGTAGGATCACAGAGATTAAAATATAACTAAAAATAACTGAGTAATATGAAAAAAGTATTTACTTTTGTAAAATCTACATTGATAGTATTTATTTTTATATTGCCTTTATTTCTGAATATATCCTGCTTTCTTTCCCTCCCAGAAAGTCCTCTCTTTTAGCAAATAATAAAAAAACAACTTCAGCGAAACATCAACCAAAGGACTTCTGGCCAAGATGGTGGAGAGAAGACAGGCACTGTGATAAGTGCTCTCTCTTTCCCCTCAGAAATAACCTGAGAGAAATCTCTTAACAGAAATTCGATCAACAAAACCCAGAAAGAGAAGATAAGAGAACACCTACCAAGAATGTCTGCATCAGGGGATGGTGGGTGAACCCAGAGATGAGAGCAGAGGATTAGCCTGGGGACAGCAGCTGGGGGGAAGCCAGAGGGCCATCCTCAGCAATAGAGACTTCAGTGAGTGGCAATGCGAGATCCAACTTTAGCTGCGGAATATTGGGGGGGGGGGGGAGAGGAGAGTAGCAATGGGAGGGTGAGTTCAAGCACAGAGTCTCAGAGCACATCTGGAGTACAATCAGCTCTGAGCCAGGGACCTGAACTCCATATTTTCAGCTGAGCCCTTGGCCCAGAACAAACAATAAACAACCCCAAACCCAGCCCATTGTGGCAACAGAGTTCACTCAACAGAAAGAGATTAACTCCCTCCCCCAGGGCCCAGTCCAGTGTTCAATGTCAACTCAGACCCTGCTGCTAAGGACCTTATTCCAGAGAAAGCAATCAGCAGCCGCTACTGGCTGGGCCTGGAATTACTAAGCCAAGTGAACAAAGACTCTTAAGATCTTCAAAAGCAAACCTCTGAGAGCCAGTACCCCCCCCCAATACAAGATGAAAAAAGCCCAGAGAAAAGGGGGGCCCATGGAGAAATAATTAAAGTAGACAGATTCCAACTCAGAGAGATATGGAACTGCTGAGGAGAATATGAATTGGTCTCCAGCACAAAAAGACTTTATTGAAGAAATCAGGAAGGAGTTTAAAAATCAATTGGAAAAATTGGGAAAAGAAACTCAAAAGAAAATTAACACTTCGCAAGAGAAAATTAACATCATGCAACAAGAAAACAAATTCTTGGAAAATACAGTTGGTCAAATACAAAATGAGAATAACTCTCTCAAATCCTCAACTGGGCAAATGCAAAAAGAAAATGATTCTCTCAAAACTACATTTGGACAATTAGAAAAGTCCTTCAAAAACAGAATGGACCAACTGGAAAAGGAGATGCAAATGATAAATGAAGAAAAATCTTCTTCTCAAAAAAAAAGAATGGAATCAGTGGAAACTAATGACTCCATAAGACAACAAGATTCTATTAAACAAATGAAAAGATGGAAAAAATAGAAAAAAAATAAAAAATTCCTCATCAGCAAAACCACTGACCTTGAGAACAGGTGAAGAAGAGAGAATCTGAGAATTATAAGCCTTCCTGAAAATATTGAAGAGAACAAAAGCCTGGACTTAATGTTACAAGATTCAGTGACAGAAAATTGCCCTGATATGATGGAACCAGAAGGCAGAATAGTATTGAAAGAATACACCAATCCCCTCCAGAAAGAGATCCCAAAATTAAAACACCAAAGAATGTTGTGGCCAAATTCCAGGACTATCTGATAAAAGAAAAAAATCCTGCAAGCAGCCAGAAAGAAAAAATTCAAATACCAAGGAGCCACAGTAAGGATATGTAGGACCTGGCTGCAGCAACTTTAAAAGATTGAAGGGCCCAGAATGATATATTCTAAAGAGCAAGGGAGCTTGGAACGCAGACAAGAATCCACTACCCAGCAAAGCTGAGGTTTCTCATCCAGAGAAAAAGATGGACATTTATTGAAATGGGAGACTTCCAGGATTTTGTAATGAAAAGACCAGTTTAAATAGAAAACTTGGACTTCAAACAGGAGGTTCAAGTGACACATGCAAAGGTAAAAAAAAAATTGCTACACAAAAGATGAAACTGGCTATATACCCAATTGGGAGAAAGTTTCTCATAACTCTTGAGAATTGTAACACTATTAGAGAGAGTATACATTAGCCAGAAGTGATGGACACTCATAACTTCTCTGTGGCTCAGATAGGATGATTTAAAAAATTGCTCCTTAAAAAAGGGGTCAATAAGGAGAAGGGAGGTTGTAGGGAGACTGAATGGGGTAAATCTCATTACATCAAGAGGTACAAAAGACCTATTGAGGGGAAGAAGGAAGGAGGTAAGACCCATCTGAATCTTCATCTCATCTGATTTGGCTTAAGTTTACCTTAGACAAACTTAATCAAGTTAAGAAACTTGATAAAGTTTTCAAGTATTAAAAGGAGAAAAGTGGGGGATGGGAAGGGGAGTAAAGGGGAGCTAAAGGAAGGAAGGGAAGATGGGGAAAAGGGAAAGGGAAAAAAGGGGATGAGGTTTGATATAAGAGGGCAAACACAGTGAAGGTGGTGGTATTCAGAAACAAACCACTGGGGAATATGGATAAAGGGGGAAAAGAGGAAAAATACAAACAGAAGGAAGATAGCATGGAGGGCAATAAAGAGTTGGTTATTGTAACTTTGACTGTAAGTGGGATGAACTCTCCCTTAAAACATAAAGTGAAAGCAGAGTAGATTAAAAACCAGAATCCAACAATAATGCTGCTTATAAGAAATTCATTTGAAGCAGAGGGCTACATTTAGAGTAAAGGTAAAATCTTGGAGCAAAATTTATTTTGCTTCAGCTGAAGTGAAAAAAGGAAGGGTAGCAGTCTTTATCTCAGACAAATAAGCTGCAAAAATAGATAGCTTTAAAAGAGATTAGGAAGGAAACTATATCGTCCTAAAAGGTATCATAGACAATAAAGTAATTTCAATACTAAGTATGTATGCACCCAATTGGATAGCATCAAAATTCTTTGCAGAAAAGTTGAAAGAGCTAAAGAAACACATAGACAGCAAAACTCTACTAATGGAAGACCTCATCCTCCCATTCTCAGATTTAGATAAGTTGAATCATAAAATAAGCAAGAAAAAAGTTACAGAGGTGAATAAATAGTTAGAAAATCTAGATATGCTAGACCGATGGGGGAAATTGAATGGGGATAGAAAGGAATATACTTTGTTTTCCTATAGTACATGGCACTTATACAAAAATTGGCCATGTACTAGGACATAAAATCCTAATGATCAACTGCAGAAAAGAGAAATAGTGAATACATCTTTCTCAGATCATAATGCAATAAAAATCATATACAATATTGGGCCTGGGAGATATAGACACAGAACTAATTGGAAAGTAAATAACCTCATTTTAAAGAATTAGTGGATCAAGCAAAAATTATAGAAAGAATTGAATATTTCATCCTAGATAGTGACAATAATGATACAACATACCAAAACCTATGGGATACACTCAATGCTGCTCTCAGGGGATATAGTATATCTTTAAATTCTTACAGGAATAAATTAGAGAAAGAAGAAATCAATGAACTAAATATGCAACTAAAAAAATTAGAGAAAAAGCAAATTAAAACGCCCAATTAAATACAAAATTAGCACATCTAAAAATTAAAAGAGAAACTGATAAAATCAACAACAAGAAAACTATTGAACTAATAAATAAAACCAAGAGCTGGTTTAATGAAAACAAATTGTTAAACCTCTGGTCAATTTGATTAAAAAAAGAAATAACCAAATTGCTAATATCACAAATGAAAACAGGGACCTCACCAATAATGAGTAAGAAATTAAAGTAATAATTCAGAACTATTTTGCCCAACCCTAAGCCAATGAATTTGACAATCTAAGTGAAATGGATGAATATTTACAAAAATATAAGTTGCTCAGATTAAATGAAGAGGAAATTAAAAACCTAAATAACCCTATCTCAAAAGAAGAAATTCAACAAGCCAATATTGAACTCCCTAAGAAAAAATAATCTCCAGGGCCAGATGGATTCACAAGTGAATTCTATCAAACATTTAAGGAATAATAGGTTCCAATTCTATATAAACTCTTTGGAAAAATAGATAAAGAGGGAACTCTGCCTAACTCTTTCTATGATCCCAATATTGTGCTGATAACTAAACCAGGAAAAGTTAAAACAGAGTAAGAAAATTATAGACTTATTGCCCTGATAAATATAGATGCAAAAATCTTAAAGAAAATCTTAGCAAAATGACAAGTTATCACTAGGATAATACATTATGATCAAGTAGGATTTATCCCAGGAATGCAGGGTTGGTTCAATATTTGGAAAACTTTCAGTATACTTAATTATATCAATAGCAAACCTATCAGAAATTATATGATTATATCAATAGATGCTGAAAAATCTTTTGAAAAAATACAACACCATTCGTACTAAAAACACTAGAGAGTATAAGAATAAATGGACTGTTCCTTAGAATAATAAGCAGTATCTATCTGAAACCAGAAACAAGCATTATATGCAATGGGGATAGGCTAGAGGCATTCCCAATAAGATCAGGGGAGAAACAAGGATGCCCGCTATCACCACTACTATTCAGTATTGTATCAGAAATATTAGTTTCTGCAATAGGAGAAGTAAAAGAAATCAAAGGAATTAGAATATGGAAGGAATAGACAAAGCTCACTCTTTGCATTTAACATGATGGTGTACCTAGAGAATCCCCAAAAATCATCTAAAATACTACTACAAATAATTAGCAAATTTAGTTAAGTCACAGGATAAAAATAAACTCTCATGAATCCTCAACATTTCTATATATGACTAGCAAGATACAGAAGAAAGTCCTAGAAAGAGAAATCCCATTCAAAGTAACCTCAGACAGTATAAAATACCTGGGAGTTTACCTGTCAAGGCAGAATCAGAAACTTTTTGAAAACAATTACAAAACACTTCTCACACAAATAAAATCAGACTTAAATAAATGGGCAAATATCAACTGCTCATGGATTGGCTGAGCTAATATAATAAAGATGACGATTCTACCAAAATTTAACTACTTGTTTAGTGCCTTACCAATCAAAATTCCAAAAAATTGCTTTAATGAGTTACAAAAAATGATAAGGAAATTCATTTGGAGAAAGAACAATTCAAGAATCTCCAGAGATTCAATGGAAAAAAGTACAAAAGAAGGTGGCTTAGCCCTACCAGATCTAAAATTATATTATAAATCATCAGTTCTCAGAACTGTCTGGAATTGGCTAAGAAATAGAGTCATGGAACAATGGAATAGACTAGGTGAAATAGGATTTTTTTCTCTTTTCCTTTTGAACACAATCTTGCCTTGTTTAGGAGCAGAGCTGAGCAGAGCAATCTGGTGCAAAGAGTTCAGTGATTAGTAGCACAGCTTTAGGCAAGCCCACTTTTTTCAGTCCCGAACAGAGATCTGGCAACAGAATGTGTTAGTGGTTAAAACAACATCACTAGTGTATTACTCTCTCTTTCATTTTTGCAATAACAGAGTCTTAGATATTAGGAAGCTTCAGCATGAGGAAAATCAGTAGTTGACTATCAATGCTTTGAGGATTTTCAGCATTTCTTTCCCTTTTGTCTGCTTTGTTTTCTTAGAACTAAGCACCATGTCTTATACACAGTAGGAGCCTCATTAATATTTGTTGAATTGAATTAAAACCAAGGGTTTTCATTCTATTATAATGCCTGAAAGTTTCTTGAAATATGCAGAATTTCTCATATTTCATCACAGTGCTCCCTGTGCCTAAGAGCTTTGTTCTAATGGATCAGTAACCCAGGGAGATTGTTGTGATTACATTCTCTGTGAAGGATAGATTTCATGGTAAGCTACTACATGTACAAAGATGGGGTTGTGGAAATGTGGAAGATACCTCAGAACTGTTTTAATTTTCATTTATTCAGTCAAGTAATTTAGAGAATTTTTTTCATTTGACTTTAGATAGCTTTTATTTATTCACCTGAAATTTTCCTGTCCATATCTTTTGACTTTTTGTCAATTGAGAAATGTTCTAATTTTTTTTTTATAAATTGACTCAATTCTCAATATATTTAAGAAATGAGGTCTTTATCAGAGAAACTTCAAAAGGAAAGCTTTCATCATTATGAGAACAAGCTATAGTTTCTTTCATCCTTTTCCCCAATTTATTTTATTGTCTTTCTCTTCGTTCTCCCTGTCCTTCCTCAAAAGTAGTTTGCTTTTACAATCACCTCACAATCTTTTCTCCTTTCTATCAGTTCAATTCCCTTCTTTTACACTTTCCCATCTAATTTTCTGCAATATTAGATAGATTTCTATACCTGTCTATTTGTTTATTTATTCACTCTTTGAGCCAATTTCAAAAAAAAGAGAGGCTCAAATATTTCTCACCATCCCCCATCTTCCCCTCAACTGTGAAAGCTCTTTATTCCTCTTTTATGTGAGATCAATGATCCCCTTCTATTTTTCCTTTTATCTTTATCCCAGACCATTCCTCTCTCTCATTCTTTAATTTTATTTTTTACAGACCATCCCATCATATTCAGTTCATGCCAGTCTCCAGTGTTTATGTATACTTCTTTTAACAATCCTAATAATAAGAAATAAGTATGATTTTCTCAAGAAGGTAATGTAAACAGTTTATTCTTATTGAGTTCCTTATGAATTTCATTTCTGTTTATATTTGCATAGTTTTCTTGTGTATTGTATTTGAAAGTAACTTTTTCTATTCAGCTTGGTCTTTTCATCAGAATTCTTGAAAGTCATATATTTTGTTGAATAGTTATATTTTTTCCTGAAGAATTTTATTCAGTATTGCTGATTAGGTTATTCTTACTTATAATACTAGTCCCTTTGTCTTCCAGAATATCATATTTTGAGCTCTCTGAACCTTTAATGAAGAAGCTCTTAAATCTAGTGTTATCATGACTATGGTTCTGCAATACTTAAATTGGTTCTGGCTGCTTGTAATATTTCTCATTAACTTGGGAGTGTTGAAACATGGCTATAATATTTCTCAGAATATTCATTTGGGGATCTCTTTCACAAGATGATCAGTGAATTATTTCAATTTCTATTTTACCCTCTGGTTCTAGAGCAACTTTCCTTGAAACTTTCTTGAGAGATGAAATCTAGACTTTCTTTGCTAAGTGCATTCAGGTAGTCCAATATTACTTAAATTATGTGTCCTGGATTTATTTTCTATATGAAATGACATTTTACTGATGAGATATTTCAAATTTTGTTCTATTTTTTCTTTCTTTTGTCTTTGCTTTATTATTTCTTGATATCACATAAAGTCTTGAGCTTCCACTTACTCATTTCTAATTTTTAAGCAATTATTTTCTTCACTGAGCTTTCATACCTCCTTTTCCATTTGGTCAACTTTGCTGTTCAAGGCAATCTTTTGCTTCTTAGAATTTTTTTACTTTTTCATATAACTTGCCCTATTCTCTCTCTTTTAGGGTATTAATTTAGTTGGTATTTTTATGCTTTTTAACCAAATTGTCATCGTTTTTTTCATGACTTTCTTATATCATATTCATTTCTTTTTTAAAAAATTTATTTTGTTTTTATTCTCATTTTGTACAAATGTTTTTTTACATTAATAAAATATTCTTGTTGTTTACAAGTAAATAAAATACCCCTCCTCCTCCCCCATGAATATAGATAGACTTGTTTGGGCGAAAAAAGTAAAGGGGAGAGGAAAAAAATAAAAATAAAAAATAATAATAATAATAATAATAATTGTAGGTATGGCCAGGTGGCGCAATGGATGAAGCAACAGCCCTGGAGCCACGAGCACCCGAGTCCACATCCAGCCTCATAAACCCAATCACCCAGCCGTGTGACATGCAAGACACCTGATCCCCACTGCCCTGCAAACACCCCCGCCAAAAAAAAGAAGAAAGGAAAAAAAAGACCCAAAATAAAATAAAATAGTAATAATAGTAGGGGTGGCTGGGTGACAGACAGAGCACTGGCCCTTAAGCCAGGAGCACCTGGGTCCAAATCCAGCCCCAGACACCCAAAGATCACCCTGCTATGTGGCCCCAGGCAGGCCATCCAGCCCTACTTGCCCTGCACCCTCCCCCAAATAATCATAACAAAAAATGTGCTTGAGTCTTTGTTCCAACACCAACAACTCTGTCATGGATGGATTTCATTCTTTATGATAAGTCCATCACAAAAGTTATTTCCATATTTTTCCACTGTTGCCATTGCTGATCGCAACTCCCTCCTTTCTTATTTCTCCACTACCATGTACTCTATTTCTCTCTCCTTTCACTATGACTCTTCTGTAGGGTAGCTGAGTGGCATAGCAGACAGATCCCTGGTCCCAGGGCCAAGAAGCCCTGGGCCCCCATACCACCCCTTAGGCCCAGAATCCACCTGGCCCTGTGGTCCTGGGCAGGCCTTCCATTCCCAGCCACTTGCAAGAAGTAAGAAAGAAAATGTGTTATATCTGGCCACTCTCCCCCCATGGTCCATCCTCTCCTCCTTTATTCACATCCCCACCCCTTCCCCCTTCTCCCCCCTCCTTCTTACTCCAGATGTCTATACCCCATTGAGTATATTTGCTGTTTCCTCTCCTAGCCATCTCTGATGAGAGCAAAGTTTCCCTCATTCCCCCTTGCCTCCCCCCTTCCATATCATTGCAATAGCTCATTATAATAAAAAAAAAATCTTATGTGAAATATCTTGGACTATTCCCCCTCTCCTTTTTCTTTCTCCCATTCCGTTTCCCTTTTTTTTTCTATTGACTCCATTTTTACACCATATTTTATCTTCGAATTCAGCTTTCTCCTGTGCTTCAACTATAAAAGCTCTCTCTACCTGCTCTATTAACTGAGAAGGTTTATATGAGTATTATCAGTGTCATTTTTCTATGCAGGAATACATGCAATTCATCCTCATTAAGTCCCTCATATTTCCCCCCTCTCCTCCAATGTTCATGCTTCACCTGGGTCCTGTATCTGAAGATCAAACCTTCTGTTCAGCTCTGGCCATTCCAAAAGGAACTTTTGAAATTCCCCTGGTTCATTGAAAGTCCATCTTTTTCCCTGGAAGAGGACATTCAGCCTTGCTGGGTAGTTCATTCTTGGCTACATTCTAAGCTCTCTTGCCTTCCTGTATATTGTATTCCAAGCCCTATGAGCTTCCAATGTAGCTGCTGCTAAGTCCTGTGTGATCCTGACTGCAGCTCCACAATATTTGAATTGTGTCCTTCTGGCTGCTTGTAATATTTTCTCTTTGACTTGGGAGTTATGGAACTTGGCTATGATATTCCTAGGGGTTGGTTTTTTGGGATCTCTTTCTCTGGGGGAGCAGTGTATTCTCTCCATTTCTATTTTGCCCTCTGCTTCTAGAATATCAGGGCAATTTTCCTGTAGGAATTCTTTGAAAATGATGTCAAGGGTCTTTTCCTGATCATGACTTTCAGCTATTCCAATAATTTTTAAATTATCTTTCCTAAGTCTGTTTTCCATATCAGTTTTTTTTTCAATGTGATATTTTGCATTTTCTTCTAATTTTTCATTATTTTTTTTGAAGTATTGATTCCTGATTTCTGTTAAATTCATCAATCTCCCTGAATTCTATTCTTTGTGTGAAGGATTTGTTCTCCTCAGAGAGTTTTCTTATCTCTTTTTCCATCTGGCCAATTTTGCTTTTTAAAGCATTCTTCTCCTCAATAACTTTTTGAACTGTTCTATCCATTTGACCTAAGCTGGTTTTTAGCATGCTATTTTCTTAAGCATTTTTTTGGATTTCCTTGACTGAGCTGCTGACTTCATTTTCATGTTTTTCCTGCATCTCTCTCCTTTCTTTTCCCAGTTTTTCTTCCAACTCCCTCATTTGATTTTCAAAGTCTTTTTTGAGCTCTGCCATAGCCTGAGCCCAATTTCTGTTTTTCTTGGAGTCTTTAGATGCAGGAGCTTGTGCTTCCTCATCTTCAGACTGAGTATTTTGGTCCTTCTTGGGCTCATTGGCAAAATATTTCTCAATAGTCTTCTTTTTGTTTCTCTGCTTGCTCATTTTCCCAGCCTGGGCCTGGTTTGGGGTGTTTCTTGAGCTTTTGGGACACTCCCACAAGGGTCTCAGTGTGTGAGGTTCTGTCCTCCCTCCTGGTCTGTGAATGACCATAAGCGCCACCCTCTGCCAAGGGGCTGATGTGTGTGTGTGTGTGTGGGGGGGGCTGCTGTTCTATGGGGGTGTCTAGACTGTGGTCAGGATCTGAATGTGGTCAGAGCCCCAGAGTCCTGTTTCAGGGCAGAGGACAGAGGTAGGCAGTCTCTCTTCACTCCCCTCCCTCAGCTCAATGGGCTCATGCCCTGGGGGTTCCTGCTTACTGGCTCTGCCTGCTTCTGTTTCCTGGATCAGAGCTGGGGAAGGACAATGCCACTTGCTGTGTGCCCTGAGGGCTGGGCTCCACGTGCTTGCTCTGGCAGAGGCCCCTGCTGTTCCCCCACTTTGTGCCTGGTGCTCCTCGGGGCAGCTCAGGAGACTCCCCCGCTGCTGTGAGCTGAAACCCCCAGGGCCTGAGGCTGCCCGCCTGGGAGGCTGAAGTTCTTTGGCTCTGGTTGGCCACCCCTCTGGTGGGCTGCCTCTCCGACCCCGGGGAGCAGAGCCTTTCTGCTCTTTTCCAGGTTACCTTGAGTAGGAGAACTGCCTCACTGGGTCCCTTTGTGGGTTTTGTCTCTCGAAAGTTTAGTTAGAGTCCTTAGCTGACGAATTTTATCAGAGAGCTCCTAAGACTGGATCCCTTCTTGTCGCCATCTTCATATTCATTCCTTTTATGCATTTTTATTCTATTTGTCTTACTTAATTTTAAAAATCATTTTTGAGCTCTTCTATTGAGCTCTAGGCCAACTCCTGCATCTGTTTTTTTTTTTTGAAGCTTTGAATGTTGCAGTTTTGAAATAGTCTTTTTTAAATTTTTGATTGTCATTGTCACCATATTAATTCTCTATAATAATACTTTTTTCTGATTGCTCATTTTCCAACCTATTTCTTGACTTTTAACTCTTTACTAAAGTGTAGTTCTCCTTGGTAGAGAGGACACTGTCTCAACTTGCAGAATTTCTGTGCAGTGGTTTCAGAGATACCACTAGGGACTTTTTGGTTGTCAGTTCTTGCATGGTGACAGAAGCCAAGATATGATCTACTTCTCTCCTAACAGTAGTCTGTTCTATGAGTGACCACAAGGACTCTGTTCTGACTAGGAATTTTGATTAGAGTTCCTAGTCCTTTGGGACTCCAAACTCTGGGGTGCATGTTTTCCACTTTGTCTGGAACTACCACTCCAAACTGCAAAACATGCAACACTGTCTTACCCCAATGTCAGCAAGGGTTCTTTGCTAATATTATTCTGACCAGTTGTCTGATCCCATTACAATCTCTGGCCTTAGAGCTATGGAGACTGCTCCTGCAAATTCAGTCATCCCCAAACCATGCTGATAGCTAGCTATATTGCCACCTGAACTAGCATAGCCTGTGCTGGACTGTTCTCCACTCTAATTCCAGTGAACTTATCCTGTTGACTTTCTATGTTGTTTTTGATCCAGAATTTCTTTTGAAGCATTATTTAAAGCTTATTAGAAGGAAATTTAGAAGAACTTGGCCAAATCTCTGCCTAAACTCTACCACCTTCATTCTGCCTTGAGTGTATCTATTTTTAATCACCTCCAGCATTTGTCATTTCTGATAGGTGTAACTTGGTACCATAGAGAAGTTTTACTTTATATTTCTCTGATAAACAGTGATTTGCAGTATTTCTATATATAACTATAAATAACTTTGCCTTCTTAAAATTTCCTATTAATATCATTTGACCATTTATCACTTAAAGAACAGCTCTATTTCTATAAATTTGGCTCAGTTCCCCAAATAGTTAAGCGATAAGGACCATATCAGAGAACCATGTTGTAATTTTTTAATATTACTTCACTATATAGGGTACCTTTCAGCAAATTGTGATCTATTTTGGCTTTTCCTTTGTCTGAAATCATTATTGCTATGTTTGCCTTTTTTAAATTTTAGCTAAAGCATAATAGATTTGATTCCACACCTTTATTTGAATTCTTGTGTTTCAAGAGTGTCTGTTTTAAATAACATAATTTTAGACTCTTATTTCTAATCCATTCTGCTATATACTTCTATTGTATGGGTTTATCCCTTTTGTTCACATTCACAATTATCATTCCTAACTCTATATTGTCTTCCATCCTATTTTCTTCTCTTTACCCTTCTCACTCTTTTTGTATCATGCCCTTCCTCAAAAGTCGATTTCGCTACTTATCACTGTATCCCTTAATCTGCTTTCCTTTTATCATCTTTCCCTTTTTTTCTGCATTCCATATTCCTCCTATTTCCCTATTTCATAAATTACAATTCCATACCTAACTGAACATGAATATAGTCTTCCTCTTTCAACCAATTATTATAGGAGTGAGTTTCAAGGATTAACTGTCAAAGATTAACTTGTCCCAGAATAATCAATTCACATTTTGACTTTGTAGTTGCCTTCTAACTACTATAATAATGATAGAATTTTCAAGAATTACATGTGTCATCTTCCCAATAACAATATAAACAGTATAATGTAATTGAATCTCTTGTGATTTCTCTTTCACATTTCTCATTTTATATATTATTTGAGTTTTATGTATGGATGTCAAAGTTTCTATTTAGCTTTGTTTATTTTTAATCTGGAATACCTGATAGCCCTTTTTTCCATTAAATATACATTTTTGTCCTTCTCAGATTTTATGTAATTCTGGCTCCCTTAACCTGCAGAATATCATATTGCAAGTCCATTGATCTTTTAATATGGAAGCTGTTAAATATTGCATGAATTTGATTTAGTTCTGTAATATTTGAATTGATTCTTTTTAGTTCCAATTTGATCTGGAAGTCCTTGAATTGGACTCTAACATTCTTGGCAATTTTTATTTGGGAATACCTTTTAGGTGCTGGTTGATCTATTATTTCAATTTCTGCTTTATCCCCAAATCTAAAAAATCACCTTGAGATATTATTTCTAGACTTTTTTTACACATGGGTTTCAGTTAGTCAATAATTTTTAAATTATCTCTCCTGGATCTATTTTCCAGGTCCCTTATGGTCAAACAGAAGTAAGAATTCTTCTCTATCCTGGAACTGTGAACCAGAAATGTGCTTGTATAATAGAGTTGTTAATCCACTGACTGGAATGTACTCGGTTCCAGAAAACCATCTCCTGTATTCTCTTTCTTACCAGTTTTCTGTCTCTCTTATCATCTCTGGATTGAAAAATGCTAAAGATCCTGTAAGTGCTGCTGATGCTGTTGCTTCTGCTGCTACTTCTGATGCCACCTGCTCCAAAGTCCACCACAGATTCTTCTGCCCTGCTGTTGAACTACGCCTATCCAGGGTTTCACAGATCTCTCTTACTGTTCTACTAAATTATCTCAGGATAGAAAAAATAACAATCTCTGACTTTTTGTATTTGAGAGGACTTTATGTATTTATTTGAGAGGACTTCCAGCCAAGATGGCAGAGAGAAAACAGGCACAGTTCTAAAGTGTCCTGATCTTTCCCCATCTATGATATGAAACAAACCTCTTAACAGAAATCTGACACACCAGACCCAGAAAGAAAAGCCAGGAGAAAGAACATCTACCTCAGGATTTGTCTTCTACAGCCAGGGGCACAGATGTGTGAGCAGAAGAACTAGCACAGCTGACAATAGAGAGAGGGATGACTTAACCCCAGGGTAAAACCCACCAATGATTGAAGGCAAAAGGATTTAAGAGCTTCAGTTGCTCCCTTCAGGCTAAGGGAGTAGGCCACAATCAAGGTCACAGACACTCCAGAGTATGCAACTAGCACCTCCTACTGCCCAGGCAGAGAAATTGAAATCAGTGAATAAAGCCTCAGTGGAAAGGTGGATCCATAGAAAAAATCATAGAAGGAAAAGGCCCTAACTCAGAGAGACCTAGAAACTCTGAGTAGAATACGAACTGGTCTCCAGCACAGAAATACTTCCTTGAAGAAATAAGGAAGGAGTTTAAAAATCAATTGTAAAATTTGGAAAAAGAAACCCTAGAGAAGATAGCACCTTGCAACAAAAAAACAAATAATTGGAAACTACAATCAGACAAATACGAAATGAGAATAAATCTCTCAGATCTTCAATTGGACAAATACAAAATGAGCATAATTCTCTCAGATCCTCCACTGGACAAATGTAAAAAGAAAATAATTCTCTCTAAACCTCAATTGGTCAAAGGGTAAGCTCTTTCAAAAGTAGAATTGACCAAGTGGAAAATGAGTTGCAAAAGGTAAATGAAGAAAACTCCTCCATAAAAAAAAAGAATGGGGTCTGCGGAAACTAATGACTACAGGAGACAGCAAGAGCCTGTTAAACAAAATAAAAAATAGAAGAAATAGAAGAAAATGTAAAATACCTCTTCAGCAAAACCACTGACCTTGAGAATAGATCGAGGAGGGGCAACCTGAGAATTATTGGACTTCTTGAAAACACTGAAGAGAAAAAAGCCTGGACTTAATATTACAGGATCTATTGATGGAAAATTGCCCTGATATCATGGAACCAGATGGTAAAGTAGTTATTGAAAGAATACATCAGTCCCCTCCAGAAAGAGATCCTAAAACAAAACACCAAGGAATGTTGTGGCCAAATTCCAGAACTATCAGATAAATGAGAAAATCCTGCAAGCAGCCAGAAGGAAACAATTTAAATACCAAGGAGTCACAGTAAGGATTACGCAGGCCTTGGCTGCATCAACATTAAGAGATCAAATGGTCTGGAACAAGATATTCCAAAGAGCAAGGGAGCTTGGAATGCAGCCAAAAACCCACTGTCCTGCAAAACTGAGCCTTCTTTTTCAGGGGAAAAGATGGACATTTAACAAAATGTAAGAATTCCAAAAATTCCTGATGAAAAGACCAGAGCTAAATAGAAAATCTGGACATCAAACAGGAGGTTGAAGAGACACATGAAAAAGGTTTAAAATAGGGAGGGGGTGTAAAGAAAAAATAACTGCCATCCAATAAGTTGAAACTGGCTATATTCCAGCATGGGGGAAAAGATTCTCATAACTCTTGAGAACTGTAACTATAACAGAGAGAATATACCTAACCAGAAGTGATGGACATTCATCATCTATCCATGAGACTGCTATCCAATGGGATGTAACTGGTTTTAATCCCACTTAGTAGAAAGACTCTAACAACTCTTAAGAATTTTAATTCCATTAGATAGAATGTACTTAGCTAGAAGTGATGGATAATCAGAATTTTCTATGACTCAGAATGATTTTAAAAAACACTACCTCCTTAAAAAGGGGCACAGGAAGGAGACAGGAAGAGAGAAGGGAATGAATGTGGTAAATCTCATTACACTGAGGTACAAAATACCTGTGGTAATAGAGGGGAAGAAGGGAGGAGATGAAAAACACCTGAATCTTCTTCTCATCAGACTTGGCTTAAAGTCAACTTACACACATACTCAATTAACTTAATAAACATCTAAACTTTCACGTATTAAAGGGGGAAAATGGGAGGGGGGTTGGAGAAAGGGAAGGAAGAAAAAAAGGGGAACTAATAAACAGAAGGGAAGGCAAAAAGGAAAAAGGAAAGGGGAAATGAAGTGGAGGGGTGGATATAAGAGGGCAAACAGACTGAAGGGGGTGGTATTTAGAAAAAAATACTGGAGAATACGGATATAAATGGGGAAAAAGAGGAAATATACAAACAGAGGGAAGATAGCATGGAGGGCAATAAAGAATTATTAATTATAACTTTGAATGTGAATGGGATGAACTCTCCCTTAAAACATAAGCAAGGGGCAGCTAGGTGGCACAGTGGATAAAGCACCAGCCCTAGAGTCAGTAGTACCTGGGTTCAAATCTGGTCTCAGACACTTAATAATTACCTAGCTGTGTGGCCTTGGGCAAGCCATTTGCCTTGCAAAAACCAAAAAAAAAGAAACCATAAGCAAGTAGCAGAGTGGATTAAAAGCCAGAATCCTACAATCTGATGCTTACAAGAAACTCAGTTGAAGAAGAGAGATACATAAAGAGTAAATGTAAAAGGTTGGAACAAAAATATTTTGCTTCAGCTGAAGTGAAAAAAGCAGGGGTAGCAAACTTTATCTAAAACAAAGCAGCTGCAAAAATCGATAGCATTAAAAGAGATAAGGAAGGCAACTATATGCTCCTAAAAGGTACCATAGACAATAAAGTAATGTCAATTCTGAATATATATGCATCCAATGGCATAGCATCCAAATATTTGGAGGAGAAGCTGAAAGAACTACAGGAAGACATAGATA
The DNA here is from genome assembly GCF_037893015.1 of Macrotis lagotis. Classification (NCBI taxonomy): domain Eukaryota; kingdom Metazoa; phylum Chordata; class Mammalia; order Peramelemorphia; family Peramelidae; genus Macrotis; species Macrotis lagotis. Next base: position 179,997,728 of record NC_133659.1, on the reverse strand, counting down.
GCAAAACACTACAAATGGGAGACCTCATCCTCCTTCTCTCAGATCTAGATAAATCAAATCATAAAATAAACAGGAAAGAAGTTAAAGAGACAAATAGATTGTTAGAAAAACTAGATATGGTAGATTTATGGAGGAAATTGAATGGGGTATAGAAAGGAATATACATTTTCTCTCCAGTACATGGCATTTATACAAAAATTGACCATGTACTAAGACATAAAAACCTAATGATCAACTGCAGAAAGGCAGAAATAGTGAATAAATCTTTCTCATATCACAATGCAATAAAAGTCATATGCAATATTGGGTCAAGGAAATATAGACCAGCAATTGGAAACTGAATAACCTCATTTTAAAGAATGAGTGAATCAGAAAACAAATTATAGAATTAACCATTTTATCCTAGGTAATGATAATAATGAAACTATATACCAAAACCTATGGAATTCACTCAAAGCAACTGTCAGAGGATATATTATATATTTAAATGCTTACATGAATAAATAAGAGAAAGAAGAAATCAATGAACCAAATATATAACTAAAAAAATTAGAAAAAACAAATTAAAAATCCCCAAATACCAAAATAAAAATTCTAAAATTTAATGGAGAAATTAATAAAAGCAAAAGTAACTATTGAATTAATAAATAAAACCAAAAGTTGGTTTTATGAAAAATACCAATAAAATTGACAAACCTGTGGTCAAATTGATTAAAAAAAAGAAAGAAGAAAACCAAATTGCTAGTATCATAAATGAAAAAAAGGTGAAATCACCACCAATGAGGAGGAAACTAAAGCAATAATTCAAAATTATTTTGCCCAAATCTATGCCAATAAATTTGACAATCTAAGTGAAATGGAAGAATATTTACCAAAATATAAGGTGCCCATGTTAAAGGAAGTGGATATTAAATTCCTAAATAACCCTATCTCAGAAAATGAAATTCATCAAGCCATCATTGAACTCCATAAGAAAAAAATTTCCTGGGCCTGATGGATTCACAAGTGAATTCTTCCAAACATTAAGGGAACAATCGGTTCCAATTCTATATAAACTCTTTGGAAAAATAGGTACAGAGGGAACTCTGGCTAACTCTTTGTATGAAACCAATATGGGGCTTATACCTAAACCAGAAAAAGTTAAAACAGAGAAAGAAAAGTATATACTTATCTCCCTGATGAAAATAGATGCAAAAAAATCTTAAAATCTTAGCAAAATGATTGTAAAAAGTTACATTATGATCAACTAGGATTTATCCCAGGAATGCAAGGTTGGTTCACTATTAGGAAACCTGTTAGTATAGTCAATTATATCAACAACCAACCTATAAGAAATTATATGATCATATCAATAGATGCTGAAAAAACTTTTGACTAAATACAGCACCCATTCCTACTAAAAACACTAGAGAGTATAGTAATAAATGGACTATTCCTTAGAATAATTAGCAGTATCTATCTGAAACCAGAAACAAGCATTATATTCAATGGGGAGAGGATACAGGCATTCCCAATAAGATCAAGGGTGAAACAAAGATGCCCATTATCACCATTAATATTCAATATCATATTAGAAATGTTAATTTCAGCAATAAGAGAAGGAAAAAGTAATTGAATAATTGGGAAGGAAGAGACAAAACTGTCACTCTTTGCAGATGAGATGATGGTCTACCTAGAGAATCCCAAAAAAATCATCCAAAAAAACTACTGGAAAAAAGTAGCAATTTTAGCAAAGTTGCAGGATATAAAATAAACCCTCATAAATCTTCAACTTTAATATATATATATATATATATATATATATATATATATATATACATATGTATATATATATATATATATATATATATATATATATATATGTATAGCAAGATAGAGCAGGAAGAGCTAGAAAGAGAAATCCCATTCAAAGTAACATCAGACAATAAAAATACCTGAGAGTCTATTTGCCAAGGCAGACTCAGAAACTTTTTGAAAACAATTATAAAACACTTCTCACACAAATTAAATCAGATTTAAATAACTGGAAAATATCAACTGCTCATGTATAGGTAGAGCTAATATAATAAAAGTGACAGTTCTACCAAAACTAAACTACCTGTTGCGTGACCTACCAAATAAAATTCCAAAAAATGTCCTTAATGAGTTAGAAAAAGTTGTAAGTAAATTCATATGGAGAAATAAAAATCAAGAATTTCCAGGGATTTAATGAAAAAAAGTACAAAAGAAGGAGGCTTACCCTACCTGATCTAAAATTATTTTATAAATAATCAGTCATCAAAACTGTCTGGTATTGGCTAAGGAATAGAGTGGTGGACCAGTGGAATAGACTAGGTGCAATAACAGGAAACAATTATAGTAATCTCCTGTTTGGTACACCCAAACTGTCCATCTATTGGGATAAAAACTCTCTCTTTGATAAAAACTGCTGGGAAAATTGGAAGTTAGCATGTAAGAAACTTAGATTAGACCAAGATCAGATCCAAATAGATATGAGATTTAGACAGAATAAAACAATACTATAAGCAAACTAGAAAATCCAGAACTAGTCAGATCAATGGAAAGGGGAGAAGTTTATGACTAAGGAAAAGATGGAGAACATCACCAAAAACAAACTAGATTATTTCAATTACATTAAATTAAAAAGCTTTTGCACAGATAAAACTACTGTAACCAAGATCAAAGGAAATGTAGTAAACTGGGAAACAATCTTTACAACGAATGATTCTGAGAAAGGAGTCATTTATAAAATATACAGAGAACTGAGTTATATTAAAAAAAAGTCATTCCCCAGTTGACAAATTGTCAAAGGATATGCAAAGGCAATTCACAGATGAGATCAAAGCAATCCATAGTCATATGAAAAATTGCTCTAAATCATTAATCATTAGAGAAATGCAAATTATAGCTTCACTGAGGTACTACTTCATACCTCTCAGATTGGTCAATATGACTAGAAATGATAATGATCATTGTTAGAAGGACTGTGGGAAATTTGGGACACTATTATACTGTTGGTGGAGTTGTGAACTTGTCTAACCTTTCTGGAGAGAAATCTGGAACTATGCCTAAAGGGCAACAAAAATGTGCATACCCTTTGATCCAGCAATACCTCTACAGGGTCAATAGCCTGAAGAGATGATGAAAAAGGGTAAAACCATCACTTCTACAAAAATATTCATAGCAGCCCTGTTTGTGGTGGCAAAGAATTGGAAATTAAGTGAATGTCCTTCAATTGGGGAATGGCTTAGCAAACTGTGGTATGTGTATGTCATGGAACACTATTGTTCTATTGGAAACCAGGAGGGATGGGAATTCAAGGAAGCCTGGAGGGGTTTGCATGAACTGATGCTGAGAGATGAGCAGAACCAGTAAAATTGTACACCCTAACAACAACATGGGGGTGATGATTAACCTTGATGGAATTGCTCATTCCATCAGTACAACAATCAGGGACAATTTTTTGGCTGTCTGCAATGGAGAACACCATTTGTATCCAGATAAGGAACCATGGAGTTTGAACAAAGTTTGAGGTCTATTCCCTTATATTAGAATAAAACAGATATCTTATTATCTTATCTTATTATCTCTTATACTTTTTGTCTCTTCCTTATGGGTATGATTTCTCTCATTGCACTCAATTTGGATCAATGTACAACATGAAAACTAAATAAAGACTGACAAATTGCTATCTGTGGGAGGTGGGGGAGGGAAGTAAGATTGGGGGAAAATTGTAAAACTCAAAATAAATAAAATATTTTAAAAAATACTTAAATCAGTGGAAAGTCAAAAAAATTTTATTTGAGGAGTTATTTTAAAATATTTTGGTGCAGAACATTAGGGAAATTTCAACAACTCTTTTGCTACCTGAATTCCACCATCCTAGCTTCACTATATTTCATTTTACCTTACTTTTTTGTCACTAAAATGAGTAGTATTCTTCATGGCACAGGGTCTCTTGAGGTAAAGTATAAGAATAGGGCCCTAATTTCCAGAGTCTAAAAGGCACACTATGCAGTATCCATTAGGAAAAAACACGATTTTTGATCAACACTGCCTTTCAGATATTGACACACTAAACAGAATCCCACTCTCCTTAGACTATTTACAGATCTGGTACAATATCAACCCTGACCAAAAGTGCATAGGATACTGCAGTCCTTATTTCAAGTATCATTATTTAAATCATGGTTTTCTCATCCATGTGATTTCAAAGAAATATTTTGAGTAGAGCCATGATAATGGTATGAAAGCAAGAATTTCCAGAAAGTCTTCTTCAAAATCTTCCAAAATCATAATTTTATGTCTTAAACCAAATTTTAGAGAGGCAGAAGGCACTGAAAGACCCAATGAATCAATCTTCCAGCCCAATGTAACTTGGAAGTTCCATGGGAAGGCTGTGTTCCACTGAGGTCAGAAGAGATGGTAGTGCAGCTAAAATCATGTGGTTCCAGATCAAACAAGCTTCAAGTTTCCAGGAGCAATCCAGAGATTACCTGGTTTCCTGGGGGGTGCCTGGGTTAGGGGCAGTGGAAGCATTCTCCAGACCTCCCAAATAAGGGATCACCAAGTACAACTTGGAAGATCAGTGGTAAACCTCTCCCAGAGTGATTTCAGAACCCAGGGTAGCATGGCCCTTAGTACAGCCACAACACTCAATGTAGCGCCTGTCACAGAAATGGAAACAGGCCTGTGGAGTGACCCACCAGGCAACTGCCCAGCAACTGCTTCCAGAGCTCTCAGCCCATGGAAGGTAAGGGGGTTGTAAGAGACTGCTGATATATCTCCACTAACCTTGGAGCAGGACTCTTGTGCTCTGTCCAGACCCTGGTCACAGTCTGAGGCCTTCTATTGTTACAACAGAAAAAGGACCTTCCTCAAAGTTCCATGGCAGAGAGAAGTGCTTGTGGTCATCCACAAATAGAGTACAGGCCAGGAGAGTGGTGTAATCCTCTCATAAGACCTTGAAGGAACTGAAGTCCTTCCAGGGGGGTTTCATGGGGCAATAACAATAACACTAAAAAGTTTGGGAAGTCCTAAAAACTGGGAATAGACTGGTAAAATAAACAGAAAAAAAGGAACATGATCATAGACAATTACGTTGGTTCCATGGAGGATCACAACACACACTCAGAAGACAACAAAGTCCAAGTTTCTGTATCTGAATCCCAGGCTTTGGATGGCCTCAAAACATATTTTGAAAATCAAATGGGGAGGTAGAGGAAAAAATTAGAAAGGGAAATGAGAGTGATTCAGGAAAATCATGAAAGCCAAGTCAGAAGCTTGGTTAAAGAGATACCAAAAATGTAGCAAAGAAAATACATGTTAAAAACCAATTTAGGTCAAAAGGGAAAAAAAACAGTCCAAAAGATTAATGAGCAGAAGAATGCCTTAAAAAGTAGAATTGGCCAGATGGAAAAGGAGATAAAAAAGCTCTCCAAAGAAAATAACTCCTTCAAATGTAGAATGGAGCTAAAGGAAGCTGACATTGTGAAAAATCAAGAAACAATAAAAAAAAAGAATGAAATACTAGAAGAAAATGTGAAATATCTCATTGGAAAAACAACTGAACTCAAAAACAGATCCAGAAGAGACACTTTAAAAATTATTGGGTTGATGGACATTCATGACCAGGAAAAGAGCCTTCATTAAAAAAAAAATATTTATTTAAGACAATGGAATTAAGTGAATTGCCCAGGGCCACACAGTTAGGCAATTACTAAATTTCTTAGGCTAGATTTGAACTCAGGTCTTCCTGACTCCAGGGTCAGTGCTCTATCCACTTTGCCATCTAGCTGCCCCTTGACTTCATTTGTAAAAACTTCTTTTTTTTTAGGTTTTTGTAAGGCAAACAGAGTTAAGTGGCTTGCCCAAGGCCACCCAAGTAGGTAATTATTAAGTGTCTGAGACTAGATTTGAACCCAGGTACTCCTGACTCCAGGGCCAGTTATCCACTACACCACCTAGCCGCCCCTGTAAAGAACTTCTACAGGAAAATTACTTTGATATCCTAGAAGCAGAGAATAAAATAGAAATTGAGGGAATCAATAGATCACCTCCTGAAATAGATCCCCCCAAAAATAATGACTCCAAGGAATATTAGAGCCAAATTCCAGAATCCCAAATTCAAAGGGAAAATATTACAAGCAGCCAGAAAGAAACAATTCAAATACTGTGGTGCTACAGTCTGGATTACACAAGAATTTGAAATCTACATTAAATACTTGTGTGGCTTGGAATATGATATTCCATAAAGCAAAAGAGCTTTATAGAACTGAGAATCAACTACTCAGCAAAACTGAATATCCTCTTTTAGGAGAAAAGTTGGACATTCAGTGAAATAGGAGAATTTCAAAATTTCCTATTGAAAGGACCAGAGCTGAAAAGAAAGTATGATCTCCAATTATGAACTGCTTGTATTCCTGCACAAGAAGATGATACTGATAACTCAAGTGAACCATCTCAATTAATAGAGCAGTTAGAAGGAGCATATATAGATAAGGCACAGGAGAGAGCTGAATATGAAGGTATAATATATATTAATGGAAATATATTATAATGATGGAAAGAAGGAATAAACTAGATGAAAGGGAAATGAGAGGTAGAATGTGCTAAGATATTTCATGCAAAAGTATCAAGAAAAAACTTTTGCAATAGAGTGGAAAGGGGGAAGGTGAGGGGTATGAGTGAGCCTTCATTCTCATTGGAAGTGGCTCAGAGAGGAAACAACATACACACTAAACAGGGTATGGAAATCTTTCTCACCCCAGAGGAAAAAGGAGAGGAAGGGAAAGAGAGAAAGATTTCAGGGAGAGGGGAGGGAGTTTCTGTAGGTGATAAAGAAGACGTAATATCATAGGAGAGGGTAGTCAGATACAACACACTTTTGTTGTTTTTTGCAAGGTGGTGGAATTGATTGGCCAACCTGGACCACACAACTGGGTGGTTTTTGGCTGTCTAGGGAAGGATTTGGGCTTGGGTTCTAATGGTTTCAGAGCTGGTGCAGTGTGCTGCACTTGACTGCACCCACAAGACACTTTTAAGGAGGAATTAAGGGAAAAAAAGAGAGAAAGCAGAATAAATGGGAGTGGGAAGGAAAGAATGGAGGGAAATTGAATTAGCAATAGCAACTGTGGGAAAAAGTATTGAAGCAACTACTCTGATGAACTTATGATAAAGAATGAATCCTAGAGATAGAGATGGTGGTATCTGAATACAGACTGAAGTTTTTCTTTTTCTCTCACTTTAATTTTCTTGAGGGTTTTTCCTATATTTATGCATGTGTGTGTGTGGGGGGGGGATTATGATTACTCTTACAACAAGACTATTTTAGTAATGCAAAAATAAATTATTGAAAATTTAAAAAATAATTATACCCCTCTGAATCTCACTTTCATCATATAAAAAATGAGTATATTTAAAGAAAGCGATGGCTAATGTACCCTTTTCATCTATGTGCTTATGAGATACAAATGACTCAAAAAAATCTAGTTTCCTGAAAATATTCTTGCTTTCAAAAATTGAGGCACAGAGACACAAAATATCAAAAGAAGTGGAACACCAACCCAACTCTCCTGATTAAAATGAGAACAATGGTAAAGAAGAACATTAATAATAATAATAACAATTATTATTATTATATTCATGCTAGGTATATACATGAATTATTTAATTATTACATCTGAAACATTGAAAATTTCAGTACTTAAAACTGAACCAAGACTTTTAGTATACTTTGAATTATTCAGAATCATAAAATAAAATCTTTCCTGATAAAGCAACTAATATATTATTTAGTAGTTTTTCAAGGTCATCTTTGATCTTCCAGGTTGCACAACTAATGAACAATATGCCTCAAGTATTTGAAGTTTATCAAAAGGAGAGTCTGGATAATAAGCTCAAAAATCATGACCCAATGACTGTATAATATTGAGATTTTATCAGATACAAAAGATAGTATGCTTTTCTGCTTCAAACATATTTAAGATAAAAATTTGATTTTCTAGGGGAATGAACATATATATTAAATGATCAGTCAAAACTGTATTTGGAATAAATTATTCCCTGAGGAATTTGGCTGATAAACAACAAATATAGAAACTTGGCTAATATGTTCTTTTTAAAAATTAAATTAAAGGTACATAGAAAGTCTTTGGTCTTTCTTCAAACTCCACAACTCTTTCTCAGGATACAGATGGCATTCTCCAATGCAGATATCCCAGAATTGTGCCTGATTGTTGCCCTGTTGGTATGAGCAAATACATTAAGGCTGATCATCATTCCAGTGTTGTTGTTAGGATATACAATGTTCTTCAGGTTCTGCTCATTTCACTCAACATCCATTCACGCAAATCCTTCCAGGCTTCCCTGAATTCCCATCTCTCCTGGTTTCCAATAGAACAATAGTGTTTCATCACATATTTATGCTACAGTTTGTTAATCCATTCTCCAATTGATGGGCATTCCCTCAGATTCCATTTCTTTACCACCACAAAGAGAGCTGCTATAAGCATGTTTGTACAGATAATGCTTTTATCCTTTTCCAGTAGTGATATTGCTGCATCAAAGGGCATGTGCTTTTTTTTTTTTTTTTGCCTTTTGGGCATAGTTCCAAATTGCTCTCCAGAAACGTAGGATGAGTTCACACCTCCACCAACAATGTATTAGTGTCCCAGTTTTCTGACATCCCTTCCAACATTGATCATTGTCCTTGCTGATTATATTGATCAGTCTTAGAGGTATGAGGTGGTGCCTTAGAGATGTTTTCATTCCCATTTCTCCCATAATTAGTTATTTAGATAGATTTTTCATATGGCTATGGATTGCTTTGATTTCCTCAGCTGTAAACTGCTTTTGCACATCCTTTGAGCATTTGTCAATTGGGGAATTGCTTGTTTTTCCTGGAGAAATTTGACTCAGGTTTCTATATATTTTAGAGATGAGTCGTTTGTCAGAAACACATGTTATAAAAAATTGTTTCCCAATTTGCTACATTTGTTTTGATCTTGGTTACAGTGGTTTTGTCTAAGCATAAACTTTTTAATTTATTGTAACCAAAAGTATCTAGTTTGTTTTTAATTGTGTTGTGTTCTCCATCTCTTCCTTGGTCATAAATTGTTTCCCTTTCCATAGATCTAACAAGTAAATGATTCCTTGATCTAGTTAACTTATAATATTGTTTTTTATGTCTAAATCCTTTATTGATTTTGATTTCATCTTGGTATAGGGTGTGAAGTGTTGGTCTAATCTAAGTTTCTTCCATACTAGCTTCCAATTTTCCCAGCAGTTTTTATCAAAAAAGAGAGTTTATATCTCAATAGCTGGACTCGCTGGGTTTATCAAGCAACAGATTACTATAATCACTTCCTGCTATTGCACCTAGTCTATTCCACTGATCAACAACTCTGTTTCTTAGTTATATTTCTTTCTCCATATGAATTTACTTGCCATTTTTTTCTAACTCATTAAATTAATATTTTGGAATTTTGAATGGTAGGGCACTAAACAAGTAGTTAAATTTTGGTAGAATTGTCATTTTTAATATGTTAGCTCTACCTATCCATGAGCACTTGATATTTGCCCATTAATTTAAGTCTGATTTTATTTGTGTAAGAAGTGTTTTGTAATTGTTTTCAAAAAGTTTCTGAGTCTGCCTTGACAGGTACACTCCCAGGTATTTTATATTGTCAGAGGTTACTTTGAATGGTATTTCTCTTTCTATCACTTTCTGCTATATCTTGCTAGTCATATATAGAAATGTTGAGGATTCATGAAAGTTTATTTTTATCCTGTGATTTTACTAAAGTTTCTAATTATTTCTAGTAGTTTTTAGATGATTTTGGGGGATTCACTAGATATACTATCATGTCATCTGCAAAGAGTGAGAGTTTTGTCTATTCCTTCCCTCTTCTAATTCCTTCAATTTCTTTTTCTTCTCCTATTGTGGAAGCTAACATTTCTAATACAATATTGAATAGTAGTGGTGATAGTGGGCATCCTTGTTTCACCCCTGATCTTTTTTGGGAATTCCTCTAGCCTATCCCTGTTGCACATAATGCTTGTTGCTGGTTTAAGATAGATACTGTTTATTATTCTAAAGAACAGTCCATTCATTCGTACACTCTAGTGTTTTTAGTATGAATGGGTGTTGTATTTTTTCAGCATCTATTGATATAATCATACGATTTCTGATAGGTTTGCTATTGATATAATTAAGTAAACAGAGAGTTTTCCTATTATTGAACCAACTTTGCATTCCTGGGATAAATCCTACTTGGTCATAATGTATTATCCTAGTGATAACTTGTTGTAGTCATTTTGCTAAGATTTTCTTTTAAGATTTTTTCATCTATATTCATCAGGGCGATAAGTCTATAATTTTCTTTCTCTGTTTTAACTCTTCCTGGTTTAAGTATCAGCACTGTATTGGTGTCATAGAAAGAGTTAGGCAGAGTTCCTTCTTCACCTATTTTTCTAAAGAGTTTATATTGACTTGGAACCAATTGTTCCTTAAATGTTTGATAGAATTCATTTGTGAATCCATCTGACCCTGGAGATGTTTTCTTAGGGAGTTCAATTATGGATTGTTGAATTTATTTTTCTGAGATAGATTTAATTAGGTATTTAATTTCCTCTTCATTTAACCTGGGCAACTTATATTTTTGTTAATATTCATCCATTTCTTTTAGATTATCAAATTTATTGGCATAGAATTGGGCAGAATAATTCTGAATTATCACTTTAATTTCCTCCTCATTGGAGATTGAGTTCAACTTTTTCATTTATGATACAACCAATTTTGTTTTCTTCTTTCTTTTTTAAAATCAAATTGACCAGAATTTTAACATAACCAGCTCTTTGTTTTATTTATTAGTTTAATAGCTTTCTTGCTTTCAATTTTAATTTCTCTTTTAATTTCTCAAATTTCTAATTTGGTTTTTAACTTGGGCTTTTTAATTTGTTCTTTCTCTAATTTTTAGTTGCATATTAATTCATTGAATTCGTCTTTCTCTGATTTATTCATATAAGCATTTAAAGATATAATATATCCCCTGACAGCTGCCTTGTGTGTATCCCATAGGTTTTAGTATGTTGTTTCATTATTGTCATTATCTGGGATAAAATAATTAATTCTTTCTCTAATTTGTTGTTTGATCCATTCATTCTTTAAAATGAGGTTATTCATTTTCCAGTTAGGTTTGGGTCTATATCTTCCTGGACATATATTGCATATGATTTTTATTGAATTATGATCTGAGAAAGATGTATTCACTATTTCTCCCTTTCTGCAATTGATTATTAGGTTTTTATGCTCGAGTTCAGGTCAATTTTTGTGTAAGTGGCATGTATGGCAGAAAAGAAAGTATTTTCCTTTCTATCCTCATTCAGTTTCCTCCATAGGTGTATCATGTCTAGGTTTTCTAACAATCTATTTACCTCCTTAACATCCTTCTTGTTTATTTTATGGTTAGATTCATCTACGTATGAGAGTAGGAGGTTAAGGTCTCCCATTAGTAAACTTTGCTGTCTATGTCTACCTGTAGCTCCTTAAACATCTCCTCTAAGAATTTATATGTTATACCATTGCATGCATGCGTATTTCACTTTGAAGTTACTTCATTGTCTATGGTATCTATTACTAGGATGTACTTTCCTTCCTTAACTTTTTAAGTAATATCTATTTTTGCTGCTGCTTTGTCTGAGATAAGGCTTACTTCCCCTGCTTTTTTCACTTCAAGCTGAAGCAAAATATATTTTTCTCCAAACTTTTACCTTTACTCTCTCTGTATCTCTCTGCTTCTGATGAGTTTCTTGTAAGCAGTATATTGTAGGATCCTGATTTTTAATGCATACTGCTATTTGCTTAAGTTTTAAGGGAGAGTTCATACAATTCACATTCAAAATTATAATTACTAACTCTTTATTGCCTTCCATGCCATCTTTCCTGTTTGTATTTTCCACTTTTTCCCCTTTATCCATATTCCCTAATATTTTGTTTCTGAATACCACCACCTTCTGTGTTTTTGTCCCCCTATATCCAACCCCCTCCTCCCTTTTTTCTTCTTTTCCCTTTTCCCCTTTTTTTCTTTCCTTCCCTCTGTTGATTCCCCTTTCTTCCTCACCTCCCCTATTTCCTTTTTTAACACCTTAAAGTTAAGAGGAGTTTCTTAAGTTAACTGACTGATTATATGGTAACAGATTGACTTAATCAATCTGATGAGAGTAAGATTCAGGCAGTTCTCACCTCCTCCCTTCTTCCCTTCTATTGCAATAAGTCCTTTGTGCCTCTTAATGTAATGAGATTTACCCCATTCAATCCCTTCCATCCTTCCCTCTCCTTACTGTCCTTTTTTAAGGTGGTATCATTTTAAAATTCTTCTGTTTGAGTCACAGAAAGGCCATGAGTGTCCATCACTTCTGGCTGTTCTTTCTACTAGAATTACAAATATTGGGAGTTATTAAAAGTTTTCTCCCAGGTAAGGATATATCCAGTTTCATCTTATTGGATAACAGTTTCTAAAGTAAGTCATGGATATCAGTCTCTTCTGGCTAATGAAATTCTCTTTAATAAAGTTACAATTCTTGAGAGTTGTTAAAGTCTTTCTTTCAGGTAGGGATATTGCCAGTTTCATCTTATTTGATAACAGTCTTTTTTCCCCCTTCCCCCCTCTCTATTTTAAGATTTTACCTTTTTTATATGTCTCTTGATTCTCCTATTTAAAGTCCACATTTTCTATTAAGATCTGTTCTTTTAAGTTGGAAGTCTCCTATTTCATTAAATGTTCATCTTTTTCCCTGGAAGAAAAGCTCAGTTTTGCTGGATATTGGATTCTTGACTGCATTCCAAGTTCCCTTGCTTTTTGGAATATTGTATTCCAGGCCCTTTGATCCCTTAATGTTGATGCTGCCAGGTCCTGTGTAATCCTTAAGTGAGGCTCCTTGGTATTTAAATTATTTCTTTCTGGCTGTTTGCAGAATTTTCTCTTTTATCTGATAGTTCTTGAATTTGACCACAGCATTCCTTGGTGTTTACATTTTAGGATCTCTTTCTGGAAGGGATCGATGTATTCTTTCCCTAACTATTTTGCCCTCTGGTTCCATGATATCAAGGCAATTTTCCATCACTAAGTCCTGTAATATTAAGACCAGGCTTTTTTACTCTTCGATGTTTTCAGGAGCTCCTATAATTCTCAGGTTGTCCCTCCTTGATCTATTCTCAAGGTCCATAGTTTTGTTGATGAGATATTTTACATTTTCTTCTATTTTTTAATTTTTTTTTGTTTAACAGGCTCTTGCTGTCTCATGACATCATTAGTTTCCACAGACTCCATTTTTTTAAGAGTAGAATTTTCTTCATATGCCTTTTGTAATGCCTTTTCCAGTTGTTCAGTTCTATTTTTGTAAGAGCTTTCTCTTTGATCATTTGAAGTTTTGAGAGAATTATTTTCTTTTTACATGTGTCCAATTCTAATTTCCCACAATTTGCTTTCTTGTTGCAAAGTGTTAATTTTCTTTTGGGTTTCTTCACCCAAATTTTCCAGTTAATTTTTAACCTCCTTCCTTATTTTGTCAAGGAAATCTTTCTGTGATGGAGACAAAATCTTATTCTCCTCAGTGGCTCTACATCAGTCTGAATTAGGGTCTTTTCCTTCTAGGAATTTTTCTATACCCCTCCCTTTTTGCTGGCCTTTCTTCATTTTCCAAAGATCTTGTGTTGGGGGGAGTGGTCCAGTACACAGAGGTTTGGTATTGAGATCCCTAAAGGCTTTACTCATTGAGTGCAATATCTACAGCTGGCCAGTAGGGACTGCTGAAAGCTTTAATCACTGAATGGCTAGTAGGATGTGTTAGAAGCTTTTCTCCCTGGATGTAATATATCTTCCTGGACAGTAGTGCTAGAGGCTGGAACCTACTCTCTAGCCCTTCCTGTAAGTCCCAGACTCTCAGTTTCACAGTCATGCCTCCACTCTCTGGTTGTTTCCCAGAACAAAGTGGTTCCCACAGTTGATTAGTTCCCACAGCTATGTGGTTCCCAGAATAATGTAGTTCCCACAGAAAAAAAGCCCCCAGGGCTGATCTTAGATTAGGCCTGCTCTCATCCCTCCCCGCACTGGCTGTTGGCACTCTGCATTTACCACCCCCACCCCCACATCCTCGAAGACAGACCTTGAAGTACATGTTGTTCTCTTAGCATCTCTTTTGGGGTTTTGTCGATAGGATTTCCATTAAGACCTTTATTTCATATTGTTTATGAGGGAAGATCAGGAGACCTTAGTACAGCACCTGGCTTCTCTCTGCCATCTTGACCAGAAGTCTCCAATTAGTTCTTCATTAGGAATACCAGCAGCAGGAAATCTCATTCAATGTTTGTGATATCCAGATACGTGACATTTGTCAAATTTATTCTTCTTTTCTGACATGGGTTTTTTAATCTTTCCCTAGGGAAAATTGTTTTTGTTTAATAAGAAATATTTTAAGTTCATTTATAGCTAATGTAACTATATTTAAATATTGAGCTTCCTTTAGTTTCTATTTAAAATTTGATTTCTTTTGTACTCATCTACCAAGATTATATGGTTTGACTTCTTACCCCAAAATATCTTGCTGTGAAAATTCAAAACACTGGGAGTTCTAGAAATAACATTATGCTTCCTGTAATTCAGCATTTTTGGCATCATCACTTCATCCCTAATGTGTCATTATACAGAGGACATTCTCCTGTGAAGAGTATTAATAAACAACTTCTGCACCCCCACACCAGTAAAGGGTTATTCCCCAGGTGTTTATGGGATTGTTTCTCACAAATAAGCAAGGACACATTTTATTTTAACTCAAAATTATGCCTGTTCAACATCATCTGACCTAGCAACAGTGAATACAGGATAATAATATAATTCTGTGTATAAAGTTAGATTTGCCAGTCATCACTGTCATACAATGGTTTTCTTTCCTTGCTTATAACAACGGCTCTGGGAGAGAGGATTAAGACAGTAAAAATTGAAATGTTTAAGATAGGGGTCAAAATTCATGGAAGGGTAAGGATTGAAAGGAATAAGAATTTAGGGAAAACCATTTATTGAGCACTTACTCTATATTAGACACTGTTAATTTATAAACATTATCTCAACCCTTACAACAATCCTGGGAGAGAGGTGTTATTATTGTTTCTATTTTATAGTTGAGAAACTGAGGTAAAAAGAGGTTCAATAACTTGCTCAAGGTCACACAGCTATTATCTCAGGTCTTCCTGATGCCACGTCTAGGTCTCTATCCACTGTTCCACACCTAGCCACCTCATCTAGTTGATAGAAAGAAAGGCTCCCTTCAACACTGCCTATCCAGTTTATTACATTATAGGATCACATTCTAGATAAAAGGAAATATAGAAATTAATATGATTTCCATTTCTAAGGTCATGTGCTCTCTGATTTATGAATTATTTAGTCTTTATTCTATGCAAGATATACATGATGTTTGAAATTGTGACTATAAGCAATGACAATGTTGGAACAATTTGTTCAAAGATGGACAGGGATCATGTATTTTTGAATGATCCTTTATAGTACCCAGCAGAGTGCCAAGAGGTATTTCAGAGTGATTTTTATTAACCAACTGTAAAATGCCCCAGTAGCATTTTTCTGGCCTCATATGCAGACACTGTCTAAAGTAAGGCTTTCAAGTTTTAATCAAGCATTTTAAAAAGTCTATTGAACTCCCTGAATGTCAGGTACTAGAGCACTAGAGCACTTTGAAGTATCATTTCATCATTTCTACCCTGCTTTTGTGGATTCTTCTATTCATGGACTATAGATGACTTTGAGCCCTCAGCAGGGTGCTGCCACATCTCCAAGGCAAAGGAATAAGAGGAAGAAAAAGGAAGAATGAGGACAGGAGGATATGGGATAAAGAGAGAGAAAGAGAGAAAGAGAGAGAGAGAGAGAGAGAGAGAGAGAATGTGTGCGTGTGTATGTACATGAATGAAGGTAGCTTTTCCCAAGAAATGTATTGACTGTCCTGCTGATAAATATCAAAACACATGATTCCATATGGGTCACTGTATATGTCATAGAGCATTAAGATGCTATGTTTTCTTTATTTATGATTTAGTTACACTTTAGTAAATCTCGCTTTAAAAAAACTAATAAGTTGCCTTAATTTGAATGATAACAACAGAAATAAACAAGGTTATTTGAGGTCCTAAAATATGAATGACTTGTTGGAGACTTTGAAACCAAAGACCTTTGCTCTATGAAAAGCAATGAATAATTACTAGGGCAAAGACATAAGCTCATGATTGCTGCATAATTACAAATCTGTACTGGTAATTATTTCACCAACTTTTATTGATCACTACTTCAGAAACAATCAATATGTCAGTCAATTAGATATAATGTATGCTATGAGGAGCTATTGTAATGGAGTCTCCCACTTGACAAGAAGAGAATATAAGTTATTGTAAATAATTAAAATATTTTCATTAATTAGGCTATAATGACAAGACCAGGGGACCTCCCACACCCAATCTTGCTAAGAGGTCCTATATCCCGATTCAAATGGATTCTATTCAGTCATTGGAAGCTTGACCTCTAAAGAGAGAGTTTGAACTCTTTCTCATTATCTCTGGAACTTTATAATCCCAACCTGGAGCCAAAGAATATCATTTTAAGATCATTTTAAGTATGAATAGAATTATATGAATATGTGTGGTGTTTATGTATATATGTATAGATTTTGTTATGCATATTTTTACATATTTAATATATATATATATATATATATATATTAAATATGTATATATATATATCATATCTTAGAGTCTCTCCAAAATGTTTAATATGATCCATCCAAGAAAGTTACTTAATGGAGATCTATTTAAATGGTAGAAACTCACAAGTGTATGCCAACAAAGACATAAAACACAAACCAGAAAACCACTATCCTTGCAGGAGTTTGATGCTTATAAAATCATAATTTGAAATAGTTTGAAGTTACAAAACAGCTATTCAAACTTAATCTAACTCTGTGCTGATTAAACAACTCCTTTAACATCCCTCTCTTTTTGCAAGTCAGCACATTGCTTATAAATCACCTTGTTAATAGTGGCTATCATCTCCAAGAAGGTTGTAGTTGCAGAAAACTTCTCTTGGTCTATTCCAACTAAAGACACCATAACTGTTACTGACCAGGATCAGGAGGGCTCAGCTCAACTGCAAGATTTCAGTGATACTCCTTAATATATTCAGTACATGGTTCCTCCATGGGGTTCGTTTGGCACATTTGTCCATATCCTTAAAACTTAAAAGTTATCTAGCTACCAAGGGAAACCAAGATATTATCATTTCAAATGTCTCCCCACTGATTTGCAATAAAGAGCAACATAGTCATCTTGTCACAATTCTTAATATTCCCAAAGTGCCATTATATTAAGTCATTCAGTACTGATTTTAGACAACCCCAAAACTAAGCCTTTTGTCTAGGTCTAGGTCTCCCATTGTAGGATTAGAGATTACAATAACTCCCAAATACAATGTCAGCAAAACTCAATTATCAATCAACCAGCATATATTTAATGCCTACCACATGCCACTAACTGTTCAAAGCACTTGGGATGGATATAAGTGAAACAAATGTTTTTTCAGAATGTTTGCCATAGGTTGCCACCTATGCCACCAGAACTTTGAAGTGCTTTCAAATAGCTAGCAAATTTCATAAATAAAGTTGGAATAAAGAAAACAACTAACAAAATAAGTATGGTATGTACAGGATCATATGACAAATTCTGGCTTTACTTTTTGCTGTGTCAACTTGAACGACTTACTTCACTAATTTGCACCTCAGTTTTCAAATACAAAATGAGGTTAGTCTACATGATTTCTAGTATTGGTACAAATCTTCATGTGAATTTGTTCTGATACATCTTCCCACAGAGGATACCTAGATATAAATGACCTCAAATAATTAGAGAATGACATTTCAATAGTAAGTCCAAGAAAGCAAGTGAACAAACTCTTAGGAATGCCTTTCATAACTCCACATCCAATCATAAAATGAACTGTAGCTTAAAAATCCCATGCTGCCCTAATGTTTTAAACTTGTGAGATTTTGAGGTTGATGAGACAGAAGTCAGCTTAGAACACTAATTTTTGTGTCAATGATACAAGTTCAAATTCTGACTCTTATGTGTTACTTTTTTCAGAAATCATTTAATCTCTCTAGGTCTGAAAATAGAGGTTTCTCTGACCTGTGAAGTACAATATAATTTTAGATTTAATATAAAAATGATCCTTCATTGGAGTAGATTTTTTAAAATTATGAAATATAACAGTCAGCATACAGATTAAAATGATGATAATGATTTATATTTGATCAATAATGAAGAGGCAGTGGGAAGCAGTGGATTAGCCAGAGTTGCTTTCAGAGACCTTATGATAAAATCTCCCCTCTGCTACTTAATACCTGGATATATTTGAGGAAGTAATTTCACAATTCTTTCTCCCAGTTTATTCTTTGCAAAATGGAAGTGAAAGATTTGATGACTCTAAGGTTCTTTCCAGTTCTTAAACTATGACACTTACCTTTATTAGAAATTTAAATGTCTCCTTCTTTCATTATAGCTATGCTTATCATTTCTTTGACCTATAACAGTCCTACTTCATGATCTGCCCTCCTGATAAGCATAAGAACTGGATAACATATAGGTACCTCAGCTCAACTTGTGCAAAATAGAACACAATATCACTACTCCCCTCCCTTGCATAACTATCTTCTAAACTTTCCCGTATTTCATTTTTAGAGGACCAATAACATCAGGAGTTTCATGTCTTGATTTGTACATGAAATGGATTTGAGTGAGGCACAATTATGCAAGATCATCATCCTCTCTGTCTCCACCACAATCACCAATCAAGTGACAGGACAAAAGACAGAATAACTGTAGATCATTCAGGATTCTTGTAATTGATTTCCTCTAGACATCTCTATCTAAGGATCCTCCATTTGTTTTCTTTTTTGGCCCAATTCAAGTAGCTTTATGGTCCAGTGAAATCTTTCCTGACTCTCCCTGCCACGAAAGATGACATCATAAACTCTATGTCTTCAAATTTGTCATAGTTCTTTGCCTAGTTTTCTTGAAATTTATCTCAATTTCTCAGGTATCATATTTCTCCTTCCCCAATCCTATTCAGATGGAAGCTTGTTGAGGTCTTTGGGTATTAAACTTTGTATCTATTGAATCAACAATGTCTTTCATATTTTAGGGGGTGTATGGAGCAGGAGAAATCAAAAAGTATAATTTCATTAGTCTCAGAACCTCTCAGTGATGAATTACCTCTGTTGACATAGATAAGAACCTTCTCTTCAACTTAGTCCAGAGTGTTTCCTAGAGGAGGGCTGTGCAACCTTATTTTAAAAGATTTTATTGCATACTATATTTCGATTTTCCATTTTAGTGAGAGTTCTGTGGTAGTTTGGCTTCATTTACTAAAGTTTTTAGGAAACCCACAGGGGGCCTGCATAAAATTGCACTATGGGTCTCATGTATCTGCGGGCCCCATTTTGAACAGCCCTCTCAAGAGAGAAAATTATTTGTCCAGTATTACTCAGCCAATGTGACAGAAATAAGGCTAGAATCTCTGTTTTCCTGAAATTAAGGTTATCTCTCTATCTATCCACTATAGCATGCTCCCTCTCATGTTTCACATAATAGATATTTAATGAAAATATACTAAATGGATTGAATCAATTTTGGACCAGAATAAACAAGAAGTAAGTCATTACAGTCAATCAGTTATTTAGTCTACAAATATATATTAAGTACTTACCATATACAAACCCTAAATGTTAGGAATACAAATAGAAGAGAAAAGATGGTCCTTGCCTTCAAGGAACTTACATTCAATTATGAGAAAGCAACAAAGAAAAAGTAAAAAAAACAGAAGGGCTGGGGGAGTTAATTCATCATCTAGATAGACATAATTCTGTGAAGATGAGTCAGAAGTGGATCCTGTAGAGAGATGAAATCATAACTTAAAAGCAGAAAAGTTATGATTCCTAAAAGTTCAAAATATCTTCTAATTTATTATTGTATTTCTCTTCATGATGACCCTGTGACATTGACAGAGGCAGATATTATTCTTCATCATTCGTATGACAATATCAGGATTCTTATGAACTAACCAATTAATGAAAATTTAGATAAAAATAACTTTAGAAAATCACATTTTCATATGACAGTTTAAAATAATAATGCTACATGCCCTAATCATTGAATCATCCAATTTTACTATTATATTGATTCTGATAGAGTGGCCTCAGGACAGTTTCACATTTCAAAAGAGAAGATTTCTCCTTGGGTCTAAGATTTATCACATGAGGCAATCAGAGTACTGAAGCATTTGTGAATGGATGAGAAATATCAAGCATCAATCATTGTTAAAATCTTATCAACTTGGAAACTAATCCTCCAGATACGTATTCTTCCTGAAATGCTCTTAGAATTGGAGCTTAAAATAGGGTAGCAGAAATGAAATATACTAAGAGGAAACATTACTTTTGAAACTGCATAGCATATATGACAGACCTTTCTTTGCATTTGCAAAGAATTAATTTAGCTTTCTGTATACAATACTTGGTTAATCTGAAGGAAACTTTAGGGCAGGAAAATAATGAGGACATTGCTGTTTTAGCTTTGTCTGCAGTCACACAAATGCAATAATGCTCTTCAGTAAATTGCTTTCAGTTGGTGTCTCATTATTAGATTTTCCAAATCTAGTTTCTGCATAGATATGAAGTTAAAATTCATGTATGTGTCCCAGAATTCTTGACTTCCTGTAGCTAATGAAAAATAATTGAATTTTATCTGAATTATGTTCTTTCAATTTGATTGGCATTATTTAGCCCATTAGTCATTCATAATTTCATCACATACTCAGGAATGAAACCCTAAATAAATAGATTCTAGTTATATTATTTCTTTATAGATGCAGACGATAAAGGGGGGAAATGGCCCAGTAATAAGAACATACAATTTCATGTTTATTGTCTTAGAGAAGTAATGCAATAACATTTCCCTTACCCTACTACAAGAAGAAAAGAAGAGGATGAATAAGAAGGAAGAACAGAAAGAAGAAGCAGATGATTATGATGATGAAGTAGAAGAAGATGATGATGAAGAAGATGAAGAAGGAGGAGAAAGGGAAGAAGAAGCAAGGAGGGGAAGTGCAGGAGGAGGAAGGAGGGGAGGAGAGGAGGAGCGAGTAGGGGGAGGAAAGGAGGAAGAAAGAGTAGAAGATAATAAGAAGGAAGAGGAGGAGGAGGAGCAGGACTAGGAGGAGGAGGTAAAGAAGGAGAAAGAGGAAAAAAAGGGAAGAGAGAGAGATTATCTATGTCTAATTTCTTCTGTTTCAAATTCTCTGAATGAAATTGTGGATATAATTATCTCTACTACCCCATCCTAACTCCCATTCAGCTTCAGCATTGACAGTGGGAACTGTGACTGGAAAGTATAGTATTGAGTATATAGACTAGTGCACAATTCCCTGGCTCTGAAATGAGAGCACCTGGGTTTAAATTCCACCTCTGATGTTAATTACCTGTGTGTTCTTTCTTTTGTTTTTTTTGCAAGTCAGTGCAGTTAAGTGACTCGCCCAAGGTCACACAACTAGATAATTATTAAATGTCTGAGGTCATATTTGAACTCAGGTCCTTTTGACTCCAGGGCCGGTGCTCTATCCACTGTGCCACTTAGCTGCCCCTACTTGTATATACTTTAACAAGTTTCTTGACCTCTCAGTTTTCACAACTGTAAAATTATTGGATTGGTATAAATGATCTTTCAGGTCTTTTCAAATTCGAGCTCTGCAGTCTCCATCCTTCTGAACAGAGATCTTAAATTGGTCATAATTTTAATTTTGCCTCAGGAATCATGCATTTTTAAATACCTAGTCTTATATTCAATCTAACAACAGTTCAGTAACAATAAAATTTTTCAAGACTATCTTATTAAAAGAGGAAATTATTAAATGACTCAAACTTCCTAATTCCCTTTTCCTCCCTTTCTCCTATAGCAATTGCTATTGAGATGAATGCTGGTTTGGTCATGCTCTTCTTTTGCTGCCCAATTTGATCCATACACTTAGCAACAGCCTTATAGGATGCTAGAGTCACTATTGCTTCCTCCACAAATACATGGAAGGTAGTTTCCATGCCACTTATGCCAGACAAAATATGTATTAGTGATAATACTCTTATTTATTAGTCTTTCAAAGCACCTAACACAAGACTTGGCACAAGAGCAATCAGCATGGGGTGGCTAGGTGCGCAGTGGATAAAGCAATGGCTCTGGAGTCAGGAGTACCTGGGTTCAAATCTGGTCTCAGACACTTAATAATGACCTAGCTGTGTGGCCTTGGGCGAGCCACTTAACCCCATTGCCTAGCAAAAACCTAAAAAAAAAAGAGCAATGAGTAAATGTTCATTGATCCTTACATTATGCAGACAGAATCGCAGTAATAAAATGTTATTAGATTGCTGAAAGAGTCTGGTGGTTTCCAAAGCCCCAGAGTTCACAGGGATAGCTTCATAAAAGTGATAATGAAAAAGATATTTCAAGATACTTTTAAAACGCAGGATTTAATAGTTTAAAATTGTAATTGTGTCAAGAAGACATTAAAAAGTAAGTCATACTTTCATTATTTCAAACTCATTTAATGAGGCTACAGATGCTATGAATCATTTATTTCATGGAATTTTTCTCAACCAAAATTTCATCTATGTACAATATTTCATTTGAACACATGACACAATTATTAGATATCTATCTATAGTTTTGGATTTTTTTTAATGTATGAATTACTCATTCCAAATCCACACTTGGAAATGTCATATTTCCTAGAACTCAAGCAGGTTTGACAACATTTTTATAAAGATCAATTTCTTGGAGAAAAATCGTTTAATATATAAAGAGTAATCCCTTGACATACCCCACAAAGACAAAAATCTTTTAACACTGTGAACTTCTTTTTGGTTCTGACATTTCTATCCTCTAAGGAGATTTCTAGAAGCAATACACTGTAAATAGCCCCATTTGATCACTACTCATACCAATTCATTTTAATTGTCCAAGTGGGAAAGAAAATCCTTCTGACCTTTAACTAGGTAGCCCACAACTCAAAATCAGACAGCTATGTATTAGCTACCAATTAATAAGGCTAACTTTTCTTTGGTGTGATTTTTCAGGTGGTTGTATTGAAATATTAGAATTAGCATTTTCAAAAAAAATCCATGCCAACTCCAAAATATTGTAATAGATTTCACTGTATTTTTCTATTATATTTTGTTAGTTTAATAAATCTAATTCAGTGAAAAATTAGAAAAAGAATTCTGTTAACTTTTTGACATTTTAAAAATTTTGGGAAGAATTTCAAAATTGTTGATTTCTTTTATAAGCATACAATTTTACTTCACGTATGTAAAATCATTATTTTGAGAAGAGGTTTATGTAGATCTCCTTATGTAGACTGTCCAAGAGTGCCATCACACACACACACACACACACACACACACACACACACACACACACACACACACACTTTTGTGGAGAAAGCCTAGAATCCTAGAGAACACTACAAATGATATCCCAAGGTTCTGTTGCCTCTGTCTTCTGAATTCCATGGCTTTTACAGCTTAAGTAGACTATCTGTGGTTAAAACTAAGGATGGGACTACGTTATGATAAAGCAAGAAGCCTCTTCTTTCAGCTCAAAGTCAATGATTTCATGGTTTGGCAGCATTAAAACTCAACACATTTAACAGACTGAAATCCTTTCAATGGTGAAAATGTCAGTGAAGCCAAAAGTCAAAAATAAGAAAGGTTTTCAAAAGATTACCCATGAAATTGTTTGCTGAACAGTATTGGCTCAACTTAGAATCACCCTGGAAAGGAAACTTGTGAATGAAAAAGTCTCACATAGGTCAATTATAGGAATCTCAGTGTTGTGAATATGATCAATGGAACTAAACATTGGGAGACTTTCAGGAATGACTGGGTGTTACCTAATTAAAATGTTATTGGATCATTTTAAATTTCATTGACCATTGTCACTTTTATGTGACTATGAGAAGTCATCATTTCTGGGTCACTATCCTACCTTTCTGCCAAATGATGTAACTTGGGAGACAAGGTAGTGAATTTAGAATACTTTTAAAGTGAAAGGAGGAAGCAAAGGGGGAAAGATCTATATATCCTGAAGAAATTTCTTTAAAGATGATATCTATTTTATTTTGCTTTTCTTCCTAAAGTGCAAATACAAAAAAAAATTCCACAAGACATCTTCTAGGCACTGAGGAGGATGCAGAGTCCAAAAAGAAAGAAAGGAAGAAAGAGAAGAAGGAAGTGAGAGATGAAGAAAGAAAGAAAAAGAAATGGAGAAAGGGAGGAATAATATATTTTCTCAAGGATAAAAAGGGTAGGAAGGATTGGACTGGGGACAAAAGAATGTACTCAAGTATAAAACAAAGAAAATTGAAGAATCAAACAACAGTATCAATTGTATTTGGGCAATATATTAGAGTAGATTTAGTGGAAAAGATAATATCTTAGATGAACCTTTAAGGAAGACAAAGAACATGGTGACCCAGGCCTATAATTCCTGCTATTATAGGAAATGAGATTGTTAACTCATTTGAGAATGGGAGTTCTGACCTGCAGTAAGGTTCAAAGCAAAATGTTATCTGTGCTAAGACAAACCACAATATGGTGGGCCCTGGAAAGGGCAGCATTCCGTATGGTTGTGAAGGGGAGAGGGGTGAGAATGCATAATGAGTTCAAGGATAATTTTAATTGGAAAGAACACAGGTAAAAATTTCCTTGACAATCAGTACTGGGATCAAACAATGAGTGACATTTGCAGATTGTTCAAGATAGGTAAACAGTTCCTTTTCATCCAGTCACCCCACCCCCCACTGAATAAAATACAGTAAAATTATAAGGATTTTCTAAAATTGGTAAAGAGGAAGAGGAAACATATTCTAGGCAAGGGGAATGGATTATGGAAAGGTATAGGCAAAGAAGCCATAATAATGAATTAAGGGAATATTTTCTGGAGGGAAAATATGAGGAAACAAAATTATTTTTCTTTACCATTATTTTTCTTTCATGTAACATAGGAAGAGATTGATAATTCCCCTTTATCATTAACCAGATTATTCACATAACTATGAAAGGCAATGTATCCTTCTCCTCCTCTAGAATTCTATTTTTATATTTCCTTGGAACTATGCAATAATTAGGACAACTAGGTGGCACAATGGATAGAATGTCAGTCAGAAAGACTCATGTTCCTGAGTTCAAATCTGTCCTCAGGCACTCGTTAGTTCCATGAACCTAGACAAGTGATTAAACATCCTTTGCATTATTATCTGTAAAATTAGCTAGAAAAGGAAATGATAAAGCACTCCAATATATCTGTCAAGAAGAGTTCCTCAAGTGGTCATGAAGAGTCAGACATGACTGAAACAATTAAAAAAACATTAGGAATATTGTAGATACTAATACTTTTGTCATTGATGCATATCACTATTTATTTGTGCCATTCCACAATTCTACAAAACCTCCACTAATCACCTTTATGAAATGTTTCTTCTGGGTCAGCAATGAAAAGAAGGAAGAGTCATCCCCCCCCCCAAAAGCAAATAAACAAACTAAAGGGGCAAGAGATATTTAAAATCTGGATTTCATCAAAAAACCAAGACAACTGCAAGAATAGTAGAGATAGTGTTATATCAGAAGACAGGGAGACCAGAATACAAATCCAGCCTCAAATACTTACTAACTGTATGCCCTTGACAAGTAATTTGATCTATGTCTTCCTCAGTTTTCTCAGATATAAAACAATAATTAAAGCCCATCCTTCACAAGGTTGCTATGCAAATAGAATGAAATGATATTTTTAAAGCCTTTTTCAAACCTTAAAACACTATATCAATGGCTATTGATATTAGCTTTAGGGCAGCTAGATGACACCAATACTGGAATCAGTAGAGCTTGAGCTCAATTCCAGCCTCATATATTTGCTGTGACCCTGGGCAAGTCACTTAAATCTTTTTGTCTGTTTCCTTATCTATAAAATGAATGGAAAAGGAAATGACAAACCACTCCACTATCTTTGCCAAGAAAACACCGAAGCAGGTCACAATAAATTGAACAAGATGGAAATGATTCAAAAAGAAACAAAAACAAAATTATCAACTTTACCTAAATAAGTCAACTACACATATATTTTGACCATTTCATGGATTTGGTAATTAAAGGTCAACAAAATCTAAGCAAGAATTTAGAGATAAGAGACAGAAGGGTAGAAAAGATTGCTGTTAAAAATAAATAAACAAATATTTAAAAGCTCCCCACAGAAAAACCTGGAAAGACTTCCATGAACTCATACTGAGTGAGTGAAGTGAGCAGAACTAAGATAACATTGCATAAGTAACAGCAACATTGTGTGATGATCAATGATGATAGACAGTTCTTCTCAATCCAAGGACCATTGACAATTCTATAAGACTTGTGATGGAAAATGCTATCTATATCCAGAGAAAGAGCTGTGTAGCCTAAATACAGACCAAAAGTTTCTATTTTTACTCTTAAAAATTTGTTTTATGGACATGGAGTCAAGATATCACAAAGAGGCCAAGAACTTTGCTAAGCTCTCCTGAATGTCCCTCAGAAATATAAATAATCAAGCCTCTTAACAGACGTTGGAGTGACAAAATCTCACAAAAGAATAGTGTGAAATATCTTCTAGCAAACAATCATGGATGAGGTGGCACTGGGGGCATGAGTGTACCCAAGGCAGAGAACAGAAACACAATTCATGGTCAATGGGGCAAAGTGACCAACCTGATATCCTCAGTTGTAGAGATCTATAGCAGAGGCTGGGTAGATCAGATTTGAGTTGGCTGTGTGGCAGGCAGGTTGGAAGAGCTTTGGTTCTTGTGTCCAGGACCCTCATTCAGCTGATGTGGTTGGTCTGCCCAGGAAGTGAGCCTCTGGTTTTCCCAGATCAGACAGTCTGGTGCTCTCTTGCTCAGAAACCTCAGGGAGAGCTCCAAGTGTTCCAGCATTTCCCAACAGCTGAGGTGTTAAGTTCCAGTTTGAATACCAATATTCTGGAGTCCTTTATCTTTCCCAGGCAAGTGTTGGAGGGGCAGGAGAAAAAGAAGACAAGGAAGACAAGTTTCTCCCTATAATCCAAGGTCTCCAAGGTCTCCATTTATTTACCAAACTGCCAGTGCTTAAATACCTCTCCAGTCTCTAATTCACTCCCATTCCCATGGCACTTAGTAAGGTAAAGCTCTGATGCTCAAGGACACCAAGTGAAGATAATTTACATTCCTCCCATACATAACAGTTCCTAACATATTTCCTTTCTTTCCTTTTTTTGAAAAAAAATTGTTACATAATGAATGCCACATAAATTATGAACAAAAGTTCAAAAATAGTATAAACAATAGTAAAACATCAATATTCCCAAATTCCTTGAAATACATTTTATCCCCAACTTACAAAGATAACAAAGTTTTTTTTTCTTTTGCTACCAAAAACCTTTCAAAGCAATCAAATTCAAAATCCAAACTAAAAAGTATAACTTTTAACTTTACCTATTTCAGAGTTTAGACACTAACACAAACACAGAAAACAACTCTTTTGTATTTCAAACTTATCAAAGTGAGATTGTTGGACACCCTAGTCAGCACAAAAATCTCAAAAGATAGAAACACTTTCATGCCTCTCCAGGTTAGTGGAGAGATGTAAAAATGTCCTATTGATGATGAAATAAATACACATACACACAGACCAAGACATTAGCCATAAGCACAGGCTTACTTCAAAAGACAAAATCTAAATTTCCCAATTCCAGAAAAAAAAATCTTCTTCCCCTTTTCTCTTAACTAATTGAACTACAATGTTTCCCAATCAATAACCTATTGAAAAACAGTCATTGCCCAGCACTCCTCTTCTCCACAAATCAGGAAGAAGGCATGGGGTTCCCTTGATTTTTAAAATAACCTTTTTCAGAGATGGGTTTAAGTTTTGAAGTTCCTAAAAGAAAGCTTTCCCTTCTCCCTCCCCTCTCTCTCTTCAGAGTGTGGGAATGGCAGAGAATGAGAGAGAGCATTTGAAATTACTTGAGATGTTGACAGTATAATTTGGAGTTGTTGCACTTTGTAAACAGTAGTCAACACCATTATGGAAAGTGAAATTCCTTGTTGGCATCAAGCTTCCCTCAGAGTCTGTATCAGGGTCCTCATGAGTGATGAAAGGTCTCTGCAACAGGTCGCAGGTCCAGGGGCCTGGGTCACAACTAGAGTGAACAGAATGGTTAAAATGGCAGCTGTGGCCAAAAAGAACAGTAAGCAGGTTCTCGGCATCTCGGCATCTTGGCATCTCTTTAATGGCACTGGCACTAAGTGGCAGACTGCATCTCAAAAAAGAAGTTCCATCCCCTGGGGCACTGTCTTGGAGACTCTACTTCCCCATGACTCTTCAGTGTTAAATACTCAATTGTTTTCTCACTTCTTCTGGTTCCTCTTTGCCTAAGCAACAAATCAAGCTGTTACTTTCACTAGAGTCCTCTGCTCTGGGATGTCACCTGGTTCTCTTGCTTGTATCTGCTGTGTCCTTATCCCAGATTTCACTCAGATAACTCCACTTTCTTGTCCCCTGTATGGGTACCATATATTGTGTCCCTTTCTAGACTCCTTATCCTTTCCCCATGGTGAGCTTTGAAGGGGTGGGAGACAAGGAAGACAAGTTCTCCTTTACACAAGGTCTCCAAGGTCACCAAGGTCTCCAAAGTCTCCAAGGTCTCCATTTACTTACCAAATCCACTCCCACTTTGTGGCAGTTAGTAAGATAAGGCTCTAGTGCTCAAGGACACCAGGTGAAGAAAATTTACAGTGCTCCTATACACAACAGTTCCTAACACACAGGGAGTAAGTGACTGATGTGACCAGCAAAGAATTACCAGAACGGGAGCCTCTGGGATTTCTTACTGGTAGGTTCACTGAGAATCCCCCTGAAATTCCTATCACCAAAGACCCCAGGCCAGTAATTAAGACTCTAGGGTTCTAAATATTAAAGGTCTGCAAAAGAGCCTCTATTTCAACACAAGAATCATAGAATAGAATCCAATAATAAATCCCAAAATAAATAAGAAGAAAGTAGGGTCTTTTGAGAATTACCTTGAAGATATGGATGGGCAAAACACTAGTTCAGGAAAAGAGGCCTGAGAGTGTATTGCTTGTGAAGCTTTGGAGAAGTTTATGGGTTTATCTCCAGCACCAAAACGCTTCCTGGAAGAGCTCAGAAAGATTTTAAAAAATCAAATGGAAAAATTGGGAAAAAATTGCAAGAAAAAAAATTGACAGCTTACATCAAAAAGGAGACAATAGAAAACACATACTTTAAAAATACAATTGGGCAAATGCAAAATGAAAATAATTTCTTCAAAAATTCAATTGGGGAAATAAGATAAAAACTCCTTTAAAATAGAATTAAACAAACAAAAAAGCAGATGCAAAAGCTCACTGAAGGAAATAAATCCTTGAAGAGTAGGCTGGAGCTAGTGGAAGTTAATGTCTTCATTAGATACCAAGAATCAGTAAAACAAAATCAAACAATGAAAAAAAAGAAAAGAAAATTAAAATACTTCATTGGCAAAACAACTGACCTGAAAAATAGATTCAGGAGAGATAATTTAACAATTATTGAACTATCTGAAAGTTGTGATAAAAAAAAGCCTGGATAGCATTCTTCATGATTGTCAAGGAAAATTGCCCTAATGTCCTGGAGCCAGAGGGCAAAATAATCATTGAGAAAAATCCACCAATCTCATCCTGAAAGATATCCCAAAATGAAAATTCCAAGGAATATTGTAACCAAACTCCAAAAGTATCAGCTCAAGGAGAAAATTCTGTAAGTGTTCAGAAAAAAAGTAATTAAAATACTGAGAAGTATTTGGGTATATGGGTACAGAATAACACAGAAATTGATTGCATCAACATTAAAAGATTGAAGGGTCTGAAATATGATATCTATCTAAAACCATCAATAAGCATTATATATGATGTGGATAAGCTCAAATCATTGTCAATAAAATCAGGGAAGAAACAAGGATGTCCATTATCAACACTACCCTTCAATATTGCATTAGAAATGTAAGTGTTAGCAGTTAAGAGGAGAAAAATTAATGTAACAAATTGGAATAGTAATGAAGAAATAAACTTCTCATTTTTGTATACTTAGATAATATAGAGAATCATTACAAAATTACTTGAAAAATTGAACAACTTTATCAGTTGCTAATTTCAATATTTTACTAACAAGACACAGCCCCAAGAGTAAGAAAGAGAAATTCCATTTAAAGTAATTGCAGACAAAATAAAGTTTTTGAAAGTCTATTTACCAAGGCAATATTGGATATTACATGAATACAATTATAAACACTTTTCATACAAATAAAATAAGATTTAGACAAATGGACAAATGTCAATTTCTCATATTAAACTGAACTAATGTGATAAAAAAGGCAATTCTGAGTAAATTAAGTTAGCCAGTGCTATACCAATGAAACTTATATAAAATTATTTTATTGAACTACAAAATATAGTAATTAAATTCATATGAAGGAAGAAAAGGTCGAGATTTTCAAGAGAATTAATAAAAAATGCAAAGGAAGGTGACTTAACCATACCAGATATAAAATTATATTATAAAATATCAGTCATGGGGCAGCTAGGTGGCACAGTGAATAGAACACCAGCCCTGGAGTCAGGAGGACCTGAGTTCAAATTTGGTTTCAGACACTTAATAATTATCTAGCTGTGCAACCTTGGGCAAGTCATTTAACCCCATTGCCTTGGAAAAAACAAACAAAAACCCAGAAAAAATAAAATAAAACATCATTCATCAAAATTGTTTGCTACTGGCTGAGAAATAGAATGGAATATCAGTGGAATAGCTTTGGTGCAAAAGAAACAACAGTAAATGAATAATCTGCTATTTGATAAAAGCAAAGATTGCATTGTCTGAGATGAAAACTAGAGATTGAAAACTAGAAATAGGGAGAAACCAGGCTCAGACAATCATCTCAAACCCTATACCTACATCAGTTCAATATGGGTATAGATTTAGACAAAAAAATTATATCATAAGCCAATCAGGAGAACATGGAATAATTTTCCTGTAAGATCTATGGAAAGAAGAGCAGTTTAGGACCAAAGATAAAATAAAGGTCATTAAAAAGGCAAAATGGATAATTTTAATTATATTAAATTGAAAAGTTTTGCACAAATAAATTCAATGCAATCAAGATAGGAAGGTAGTAAGCTGAAAAACAATTTTTGCAACTAGTTTTTCTGACAGAGGATTTATTACTAATATATATATATATATATATATATATATATACATATATATATAGAACTGAGTCAAATTTATAAGAATACAAGTCATTCTCTAATCAATAAATGGTCAAAGAATTTAATAAAGCAATTTTCAGATGAAGAAATTAAAGCTATATATAATCATATGAAATAATACTATGAATTATTTTTGATTAGAGAAATGCAAATTGAAACAACTATGAGGTACCATCTCACTTCACACCTATCAGATTGGTCAGTATAGTGGGAAAACTGGGACATTAATTATTGTTTGGTAGACTTGTGAACCAATACAATCTTTCTTGAGATAAATTTGGATTTATGTGCATACGGCAATAAAATTGTGTGTATTCTTTGATACAGCAATCCCACTTTTAGGTCTATATCCCAAAAGATAACAAGAAAGAATACAATATACATGAAAATATTCATAGCAGTTCTTTTCATAGTGGCAAAGAATTGGAAATTGAGGACATGTCCATCAATAGGAGAATGAATGAACAAACTATGGTGGATGAATGTGATGGAACACTATTATTTTGTAAGAAATCACTAAGGATAGTGCTTCAGAATAACCTGGAAACGCCTGCATGAACTGATTCTGAGTGAACTGAGCAGAACCAGAAGAGCATTGTACACACTATCAACAACATTGGGTGATAGTCAACTAAGATAGGAAGGGAAGGAAGGAGAGAAATGTTTCTTGCAAAAACATAATTTTTGAAAAGTACCATTAGAAAAATAAGCAAGTAGTTGGAAAAATAAATAAATAATATATTTTAAAATTTCTTTTTTTCTCATCCTTTTTCCATTTTGTTTTGATTCTTCTTTTTACAATGTGATTAATTTGAAGATATGTTTGATCTGACTATATATGTATAAACTATAACATATAATTTGCTCCTCATGGGGAGAGAGGAGGGAAGTAAAAGAGGAAGATAATTGTGGAACTCAATATCTTACCAAAAAATGAATGCTGAAAATTATCTTTTCATGTATTGAAAAAAATTTTAGGTAAAAGAAAAAGAGATAAAACTCCCCTCAAAAAATACTTTCCAGCAAATAGAAAATTATCCAAGTCTTTTAGCTTTATTTTAGTAGCACTGAAGATCTCAGATATAGCTAGTATAGATGACAAGGAAAATGTTCTATTACATTTCTGTTATTGCCCTTACAAAATAATAAGTATGAATTTTCAAATTGCAAGTTTGCTTCATTGCTAAAGAAAGTTGAAAGGGCAGAAGGAAAGGCTAGTTCATATGAAAAGATACTATGTCCTTTATAGAATGAAGGAATTAATAGTAAAAAATGAATTGAAGATAGAATAAATATTGGAGTCTTGACCAAGATCATGGTTTCTGTACCATGGGACTAAGAAAGTAAGGAAAATGAAGAAAAGATGAATATGTGAAGGTTTGTAACAGATTTGATACTCTGTATGAGGGTGCAAGAATTATAGGCATGTTGCTGATCCCTCTATGGAGGAAGATGTTTCCCACAATGCATAAAATTATTACCCAATCATGTTACAGGAAGTTAACAAGCCAGGCAGTTAGTGATGCCTTCCTGGAGACTGATGGAAACAGTCTTATATTAAAATGTCATGATTGCTTTGCAGTTATCTGCATGTCATATCTCAGCATCTAATGGGGCACTCCAGCTCCATTCCTGGGTCTCTACATTTTTGATTGGTGAGAGGTCTCTATTCATAACCCAGACACTGCCCCCACCAGACTGTTATCGCTTTTGGATATAAATGTCATAGAGACCTAGCCTGTTAGAAGGAGAAAAATAATGGTATTAGAGAATCAATTATTTTTTTTTTTATATTTGCTATTGATTCAAGTTAAAGAGAAAGCTATAGAAAGTAGAAGAGTAATGCATTTTAGGATGTTTTTAGGTTGTTTTTTAGGTTGTTTTTTTTTGCAAGGGAAATGGGATTAAGTGTCTTGCCCAAGGCCACACAGCTAGGTAATTATTAAGTGTCTGAGGCCGGATTTGAACCCAGGTACTGCTGACTCTAAGGCCGGTGCTTTATTCACTACGCCACCTAGCCGCCCCAGAGTAATGCATTTTAAAACAAAAAAAATTAAGAGTAATGAAATCAGAGAATCAAAAAAATAATTTGTCAGAAATTAAATTCAATATTTTATTATCTATATAAAACAAGTACCAAATGGATGTGATCTAAATATAAAAGTTTACATAAAGGATGAAATTAGAGGAGAAAGAATGGAGGTGACTTTTTCAACTATAGGTGGAGGTAGATATCTTGGTTAAACAAGAGATGGAAATATTCATAAATTATAAAATGAACAGATGTTTCTGAAAATATGAAATGGTTTTGTACAAGCAAAATCAGAAGTTCAATTTGGAGAGGAAGCAATTAACTGAAAGAAATATATATAGTCCAGTTCCCTGACAAAGATTTTATATTCAAGATATATAATATATAAGGGATAGACACAAATGTGCAGCCCTACCTTAAAATGAGCATTTCATTCCAGAATTCATTATCAATAATATATTAAAATAGGAAGAGTAATTTGAAGAAGCTGTTAGAAAGTGTCTTGGGAAAAAGATGCCAGAAGGAATGAGGTGGCAGTTTGTGGTTTCAATGAATTGGTTCTATCTAGGGATCATGTGGAAGATGTTGGGATGCAGGATTTTGCCCTCCCTACCTCAATTCCTTCAGAAATACTAAGATCCCATACAGCCCTACTACTACAGGGGTTACTGAAGGTGCTGAACAATGTAGTGGTCAAAAGAGAAAGAGATCAAGATTGTTGTGGCAGCTATAGAAACTGATGAGGATGAGGTATTGTGCTGAACAAATTGGGTTCAATAAGACTGTCAGAGGTATCTTTCTCCTAAACCATGTTAATTACCCTCTGGTATCTCAGAAGGAAAAGTCATTTTTTTGCTCTTGAAATTAAAACCTCTGGCTAATAGAAGAATTATAGACTGATTTTTGTCTCCCCAATTATTTCCTGTTTTTCCTTATTAGCAATATGTGTGTGCATACACACACACACATATATATACATATACACATTTATTTATGTATATATGAGATAAAATTGCTATCCAATAAAACAAATCTAATAGTTAAGGTATGTAGAGAATAGATATAAACATGTGACCCTGTTTTAAAATTCACACTCCAGCCCAGAATCTACTAGCAATAGAACATTATACAATACATTTAAAAGATGAACTCTAGTGTTTGTATTGTGTTTGCTGCTATTTGTGGTAATAGAAGTAGAGAAAAGTTTACTTTGGGAAATTTTACTCCACCAGCAAAAAAGTAGAGTGGTGACAATGTTGGAACATTCTAATAGTTATCCTTAGTCAAACCAAGGTGATAAATAGAGGAATATTTTTAATAAAGAAAGAGGAATCAGGAGTACAGTAATATAAAAGTAAATGTATCAGACCAATAGATGTATTTTAATTATTTTTGGAATTCATTTTTGGGAATCCTTTAGTCATATATACCTGACTTTACTTATTCAGCATCTTTCCTTATTTCATGTAACACAACCATGTGAGAGATATGGACTAAATGATTTTAAATATTTAGGATACTCCAAAAGTCGGTGCACTCTTAAGTTTGAATAGCTTAAGCAGCTTAAAATTGCAGTAGTATTTTCAAGGCATCCAGTAGAAGAAGAAGAAGTAATCATTTCATAAAATATGAATGATCAAAATCATTTAGTCAATAAACATTTACTAAGTACCTTTGGCAAATAAAGTGATTTAAAAAAAAAGAAAAAGACAACCTTTGCTCTCAAGGAGCTCATATTCTCATAATGTGAACAGAACATGTTAAAAATATGTTACAAGAAGATATTGACAGGATGAATTGATGATAATCAGTAGAAGAAAATAACTAGTATCTTGGAAGATC
This sequence comes from Macrotis lagotis, assembly GCF_037893015.1. Taxonomy (NCBI): domain Eukaryota; kingdom Metazoa; phylum Chordata; class Mammalia; order Peramelemorphia; family Peramelidae; genus Macrotis; species Macrotis lagotis. The sequence goes on along the minus strand of NC_133659.1, from coordinate 179,962,379 downwards.
AGGAAATCCTTATTTTAGAAATCAAGATTGCAACTGGAACCTGGAGTTAGTAACCAAGTAATCTAGGAAGCAGAGATGAAGAGGAGAAAATTTCTAGCATAGAGGAGTGTTATAGATTTTTTTTTAATCAAGAGATAGGGCTTCTTGTGTAAAGAATATCAAGGAGGACAGAGTTACTAGGTTTCAGAGTTCATGATAAGTTGTAAGATGACTGGAAAAATAGAAGGGGGCAATTTAGAAAGGTCTTTGAATGAAAGTCAAACTGAGAATTTTTCACTTTTTCTTGGAGGTGATTGGGAGCTCTTGGTAATTACTGAATTTGTTTGTTGTGTGTGTGTGTGTGTGTGTGTGTGTGTGTGTGTGTGTGTGTGTGTGTGTATGTGACATGATCCAGGGAGTGAATTATTAAATTTTCAGTGTGAACATTTTTTTCTAAGAAATCAACTTGTTCTGCAAAAAGAGGACTTGATTTATTGCTTTGTTAGTTGTCTAAGCTTTCAAAGAAAATATTAATAATGCTTTTCAAAATTGAAAAAGTATCATGCATAATTGTTTTTTGGCAGCCATGGGTTTATGGAGGGGAAAGCTGATTGTTAAATATTTGCCAGTAACTGTTGTAGATGAGACAATGATAATGCAAAATGAAGAGGAAAAAATAATTGCTCAGTTTTGTCTGCTTTCTTTATTGAAAAGAATGATCATCATTCTGGAACAAACAGGAAAAAAAAATTTGACAAGTATTAAAACAAATGATAAATAAGAAGAAAAAATTTTATCTTCCCTTCAATTAGTATAAATTATCAATCTAGTGGAGGAACCTGAAATAATATTGCTAACTTAACTGACTTTGAAAAATCCATTGATAGCAAAAGAAGTACCATAGATTATTTTTAAGTTCGAATCTACAATATCATTGGTACAGAAAACTTCCAATGTTTTGCAAATTCCTCCTACTAGCTCAAATCAGCAATCATTTCATAATGAATAGGACTTTGCTTTTGTTTCAGATTTTTGCATTTTCTGAAGATATGAAGAGGATGAGAATTACCCAATTACCCAATTACATAAAACATATATGTCAAGAGCTGTACTATAATCCAGGATTTCCTAATTCCAGTAACAGTTCCTTAATACATCATACTGCCTCTTAGCAGAGGGACAGAAATGAGAATACGATGTCTAGGTTTTAGAAAAGTAAAAGGAGGTAAGTTTCTTCAAAATACAAGGTCTTGAGTTTGACTTTGATTGCTGGCAAAATTCTGAGATGAATTATTAAAATGATGATTTGAGAGTACTTAAATGGGAAGTGATGATTGCTAGGAGCCAGCATGACTTCATCAAGAATAAATCATGCCAGACTAACCACATTTTATTTTTTTCATACCATAACTGACTTGGTAGATAAGGGAAATGCTGTCAGTTTAATGTAACAAGTTACATAATCTTCATTTATAGTAACATGAATTTGGCTTCTAGTAAAATATCATAAGGCCTCTCATTTTGATCCATCTAAATTTTAATTTTTTATTTCACTAACTGTGAATTAAAGAAAACTGAAAAACAGAATGAAAATCCAAGAAGATTTTGACAAGATGAAATAATAGAAAATCAAATAATAGTAACTTTGTTCTATTTTATTTTTAATTTATAGAATAGGGTGGCTAGGTGGTGCAGTGGATAGAGCACTGGCCCTGGAGTCAGGAATATCTGAGTTCAAATCCGGCCTCAGACACTTAATAGTTACCTAGTTGTGTGGTTTTGGTCAAACTACTTAACCCCGTTTGCCTTGCAAAAAAAACCTAAAAAAATATTTATAGAATAAATAAGAATTTCCACAACATGATATAATAAAAATATGATTGAACATGAACTTTATTTATTATGTTATTTCTTTTAAATATTTAATAAAGTTATTATGTAATTTTTTCCTTCCTCACACCTTAGAAATGACTATAATTATTCACAAATAGAGATATATATGTAAATTATTCTATACATCTATTTATCGATTCTTTCTATGTATGCAGATAGTTTTTCATATGTCCTTTAGAGTAAATTCGGATATTTATAATACTCAAAATGACTTATGAACTCAATGTCATTCTTAAAATAAAACTGTTTCTGTTGTCTTGTTTTTTGTTAATTATTAATCTTCATTATTTCATGCAAATCAATCCATGTGTTTCTAAAATCACCAAGTTCATCATTTCTTATTTCACTGAAATATTACAATACGATCATATATCACAACTTGTTTAGCCCTTCCTCAATTGATGGGTATCCCTGCAATAGACAGCTCTTTACCACAACAAAGAAACTACTATAAATATTTTAGAACATGTGGTTCTTTTCCTTTTCCCCTAATTATCTCTGGAAATAGATCATGTAGCAATAGTAATGACTCAAGCGATATAAACAGTTGAATAAATCTTTGGATAGAATTCCAGATTCCTCTCCAAAATGGTTGGACTGGTTCACAATTTCACCAACAATGAATTAGAGTCCCAATTTTCCCCCACCCATTCCAGTATTTGCATTTTTTTTCAATTATTGTTGTCATGATAGTATGTGTAAAATATCTCAAAGTTGTTTCAATTTGAATTTCTCTAATCAATAATGATCTAACATGTTTATATGATTATAAATTATTTTGATTTCTTCATTTGAAGAAATTTCTTTAAATGAAGAAATAAGCACTGCTTATTCATATCTTTTGACCATTTCTCAAATAGGGAATATCTTATATTCTTGTAGGTTTGGCAAAGTTCTTTATATATATTTGAAATATGAGACCTTTATTTGAGAAATTCTCTATAAAATTTCCCCCTCAATTTTCTGCTTTTCTTCTGAATAAATAATAGTAACTTTAACATAGAGAAAACTAGTTAATATAATAGATAGAATGCCAGACTTAGAGTCAGAAAGACTCCAAGATATGCCTCACTTACTAACTGTATGATCCTAGATAAGTCACTTAGTCTTGTCTGCTTCAGTTTCTTAATTTGTAAAATGAGTTGGAAAGGGAATTGACAAATAACTCCAGTACTTTTTGCCAAGAAAACCTGAAATGTTTTCATGAAGAGTCAGATACAATTGAAAATGACTAAACAATAACAACAACAAAAATTGACTGGAGAGTATTGGCAGCATGGTTAGACAAAAGTTTTATTAACAAATGGCATAAGGGTTTTAGTGGAGTGACAGCTATATGTGAGTAAATAGGGTGACATAATAGGCATAACAGGTGGCATAATATATATATATATATATAATATATATATATATATATTACTAATTCACTCTCAAGTATATATATATATATATACTTGAGAGTGAATTAGTAAAACTATAGTGTCAGTCATGAGGAACCTGATAGCTCTGATATACTATTCCCAAATTATAGCACATCTAGATTTTTTAAGTTTAGTTGCAGGTATCATGTCTAATAAAACATCTAAATGTTATAGGTTATATGGAAAAAGACAAGCAAAATAATAAACAATTGCTATGAATGTACATTTCAAAGAATACAAATATTTATTGTAGATAAAAGACAAGTTTTGTTTAGGTATTTGGGGATGGGGGGATTGTTGATATAATAGCTAAAAGGCTATACAATTGGAAAGATGTGTAAATTTGGTTTGTCTCAGAGGACATGATTTGGAGCCAAAAGTGAAAATTTAATAGAAAGATATTTTTGAGAAATCTAAGTAAAGTCAAGTAAACAAAATCTTGCTAAGTACCTTTAAGCGCCAGGGACTCTTCTAACTGATGGGAATACAAAGAAAGGCAAAAAAGAGTCACTGACCTCAAGGAGTAGACAAACTAATAAAAGTAAACTGAATAAAATTCCTAGTAATTAGTGCTGTCAAAAAGTTGTAGAAGTGGTTTGTTCAGATGGTAGTGGGGAAACAATCTATAGAAGTGTGATTTTACAGAGGATTACCGATTAAATTGGAGTTGAGGTAATAGATCAATGAGCTGACTTTTAATTCAGATCATAAGACATCTACATCAGGATGGAAGATTATTGAGGAGTCTTCAAATGCTCTCTCTTTTCATGTCTATAATTTGTTAGAATCGTTATGGAGAAAGGTTCAGATTTCATGATAAACCTTGTTCCCAGCATATAGTCAAGTGACATGAGACATGCAACATTCAAGCAAAATAGAGAGGAGGGAGAGAGAGAAAAGGATAGAAATAAATACAGCCATTGAACTAGACTGAGAAACAGGAAGACAGAAAGACACAGAGATAGGAAGAAAGAGAAAGAGGCAGAGGTTCAGAGAGACAAAGACACAGAAACAGAGACAAGAGTAAGAAAATCAAAGTGAGACAGACAATCAGAGAAACCGTGACAGACACAGAGACAGTCATTGACAGAGACAGATAGAAAGATGGATAGACAAAGGTAAACAGAGACACAGAAACAGTCATTGAAATAGAGGGAAATGGAAACAGAGAGGAGACAGAGAGACACAAAGACAGAAATAGGGAGACAGAGATAGAGAGAGAGAGAGAGAGAGAGAGAGAGAGAGAGAGAGAGAGAGAGAGAGAGAGAGAGACTAATCAGGGAATCAATAAAATTAAAGTCATTTCCTTCCTTCATTATGCCCCATTAAACTATTAATGAGACTGGTAAGTTTGGCAAGTCATCTATGAAGCTATTAAAACCCATACCTCTATTGCAATAATGGTACAATCCAAGAAAAGATTTAAGGAGAACATAAAAACAAATGTCTATTCCCTTACAAAGTACAAGCTTTCCCCTATGCCTAAACTGAACATTCAAATGCGATTTTTAAGGTTTTTGCAAGGTAATGGGGTTAAATGGCTTGCCCAAGGCCACATAGCTAGGTAATTATTAAGTGTCTGAGGCCAGATTTGATCTCAGATACTCCTGACTCCAAGGCCAGTGCTCTATCCACTGCACCACCTATCTGCCCTTTAAAATGCGATTTTTAAAAAATGGAAAAGAAAAAAGGAAGAAATAAAGTGAGGAAGAAGGATGGAAGGAAGAAAGGAGGGAGGGAGGGAAGAAAGAAAAAGAGGTAGGGGGATAAAAGGAAGGAAATTTCTAGCTCTGAGAAAGCAGTCTGCGATTCAATCATCACAGTATGTCTGTATCTTTCTCAATCATTTTAGTTTTCATATGGAACACCCTTCTAGTTCAGGTCAACAACTGTGAGTCTAGACACATTCATATCAGCCAGGCAGGACAAATCAAAACAGAGTACAAATGGCCATTACTTGCGGATCAGTGTCTCATTTCAGTATCTCTTATTTGCTCCCATCCTTCTTGCTGATTTTTTCTGACCTTCCCAATCCTGCACATTGTCTGATTACAGTAACTTTCTTCTCCTGTTTTGGCTATTTTTTTTAAAATTGGCCTATTAATTTTGAATTAATTGATCAGTTATCCTGTAAACATAAACACTGATTATTTCTTATACAGGCAAATTCATGGTAGAACCTATTGAAAGAAGACAAAATTTGTTTCTTATTTTTCTATAGCATATATCACTGAGATCTCAGCATGTTTAAGGATGAATTGAAGAGTGTTGTATTTAAAGTCAGAAGAAATGAGTTTTAATACAACTGTGTTACTTATCTTGGTGAACTGGATCAAGTCTCAATACCTCTGGGTCACAACTTCCTCATTTTTAAATGGGGAGGTTGGATTCAATATTTTCTAAGTTCCCTTTTCATTTTAGGTCTATGATAGTGTGTTTGAATAATCAATGAACAAGAATTTCCATTGTTTTCTAAGTTCAGCACTCCACTATGCACCAAGGATACAAATGCAATATACTTGAAATAGCCCTGTCTTAAGGAATTTTAGCATTCTGTGATGATATGTGCATTTATAAATATTTACAAAAGTACACAAAACAAGTGCTATTAACTCCTTTTCATTGCCATTCAGTTTTCTCCAGATTTATATCACATCTAACTTTTTTCTAAAAATCTATTCTTCTCCTTAACTTTTTTTTTCTCTTTATTTTATGGTTAAAATTGTCTGTTTCTGTATGGGCAATTAGGCTGCCCACTAATATAATTGATCTTAGAGGGGAAGTCATTAACAATTGGTAAGACCAGAAAAGCTTTTATTCGGAAGGTGGACCTAGATATGTCTTGAAAGAAGTCAGGAATAGGAGAAAAATGGGAAAGTGGATATGGTGGTAAATCATTCAAGGCAAGGGAACCTCCATGGAGAAGGGTGATGGGATAACATGTGTGAGCAACAGCAAGAAGGGCATTAGGGCTGATCCCCAGTGAGTGTGGAGGGGTGTAATATGTATGTAATTTGTAAAGTTAGAAAGGTATCAGATTGTGATTATGAAATGCCAAACTGAAAAGTATCCTTGAACCCCTGGAAAGCTCTGAAGGCAAAGGGTATTTTTTTTTTGCTTTTGAGTAATTTGTTGAGTTAGTCAGACTTGAACTTGAGGAAAATAACTTTGGTAGCTCTGGAATAAATAGATTAGAGGAAGGAGAGGATTGAAGCAGAGAGAACTATAAGAAGCCTAGTTTAATTATCTAGCAAAGAGGAGAAGAGACCTTGTCAAAAGGAGGGAAGTGTCTCTGAATGTATGAAGAAAAAGGGAAGGGGGGCAGTTGTAACTACCATTAGGATATTTAAATTAAAAATCACATTGATAAACCCTAAGAGTTCAGCTATTGGGATAAAAATTCTCTCTTCGATAAAAAGTGCTGGGAAAATTGGAAATTAGTATGGAAGAACCTTAGATTAGACCAATACCTCACACCCTATACCAAGATAAGATCTAAATGGATACAAGATTTAGAAAAACAATGTTATAAGCAAACTAGAAGATCAAGAAGTATTTTACCTGTCAGATCTATGGAAAGGGAAGCAGTTTATGACCAAGTAAGAGATGGAGAACATCACTAAAAACAAACTAGATGATTTTGATTACATTAAATTAAAAAGCTTTTATACAGCAACCACTGTAACCAAGATCAAAATAAAGGTAGTAAATTGGGAAACAATTTTTGCAACTAGTACTTCTGACAAAGGACTCATTTCTAAAATATACAGAGAACTGAGTCAATTTTTTAAAAAAAAAAGCTATTCCCCAATTGACAAATGGTCAAAGTATATGCAGAGACAATTTACAGATGAGAAAGTAAAAGCAATACATAATCATTTGAAAAAATACTCTAAATCATTAGAGAAATGCAAATTAAAGCACCTATGAGATAACTTCTCACACCTCTCAGACTGGCAAATATAACTAAAAAGGACAATAAATGAATGTTGGAAGGGATGTGGGAAATCTGGGGCACTAATATATTATTGGTGGAGCTGTGAACTCATCCAACCTTTCTGGAGAGCAATTTGGAATTTTGCCCAAAGGGTAACAAAAATGTGCATACTCTTTGACCCAGCAATACCACTACTGGGTCTATACCCTGAAGATATGATGAAAAAAGGGTAAAAATATCACTTGTACAAAAATATACATAGCAGCCCTGTTTGTGGGGGCAAAGAATTGGAAATCAAGTAAATGTCCTTCAGGTGGGTAATGGCTTAACAAGCTGTGGTACATGTATGCCATGGAACATTATTGTTCTATTAGAAACCAGGAGGGATGGGAATTCAGGGAAACCTGGAAGGATTTGCATGAAATGATGCTGAGTGAGATGAGCAGAACCAGAAAAACAATGTACAACCTAACAGCAACATGGGAGTAATGATCAACCTTGATAAACTTGCTCATTCCATCAGTGCAACAATCAGGTACAATTAGGGGCTATCTGCAATGGAGAATACCATCTGTATCCAGAGAAAGAATTGTGTAGTTTGAACAAAGACCAAGGACTATTACCTTTAATTTAGGAAAAAACATATCTTATCATATAATCTTGCTCTCTCTTATACTTTATTTTTCTTTCTTAAGGATATGATTTCTCTCTCATCATATTCAATTTGGGTTAATGAATACCATGGAAACAATGCAAAGACTGGCAAATTACCTTCTGTGTGGGGCGAGGGAGGGAAGCAAGATTAGGGGAAAAATTGTAAAACTAAAAATAAATAAAATCTTTAAACAGAAATAAATAAATTAAGCATCACAGAGGAGTCTTGATTCCGCCATAAAAATAACCATAGTAAATATGTGAAAAGGAGACCATATGAAACAGTTATTTGGCAACGAAAGAGAAATGGAAGTTCTTCCCAGAAATATGGCAACATATAGATTTCAGAAATCAGTAGAAGCTGGTAGGTAGAACACAATAGGGAAGTCAGAACATTTCCAGGTAAACAGTCTTAAATTCTGCCTTCCCAAAGGAAGTGACCATGCCAAGTAAGTCAGAGCAAGTTTTAGTAAATGGGTCTGAAGTCAGCAGTTCCTCTGAACAACAATGCTCCAAGTGATTTGCAAGCTAATGTGAACCCTGGTAATTGAAGATTAAAAAATGATTCAGGCCCTAGCTTTTCAGAACAGCAAAGTGTAACAAACAAATCCTTATAGATCATTCCATAGAGAGGCAAGAAAAATCTGTAGACAGTTATTTTATCTATCTATCTGTGTATCTATCTATCTAATCTGTCTGTCTGCCTATCTAAGTTGTCAGGATTTCATTTCTTCTGATATTCATTTATTGATTAATTTATTTACTTATCCATTCATTTATTTCTTACCTTCTTTGCCTATTTTTCTATTGTCTATTCACTTAATTATTCACCTAAATATTTGTTTATTCATTCTAATTCTTTTATCTATATTTATTTGCTTATTCATTTAAGAGTAGTTCTCTTATCTCATCCAGGCTGGAAGTGCAAGGCCCCAATTTTAGTCTAATTAGTTTGGTAGCTTTGGGGAATTTCACCTTATTAATCTCAAACTTACTCTTGGTTTTAGTTTCTGTAGCTCACAACTCCTAAAATCGAGATATTCACCAGCCTCTACCACTAGCTTGTTATGGAAGTATATCACCCTGCCTGGTCAATATATGAACTTTGGGAACAATGAAAACCAAGGAAAACTACAGGGACAATGAGAGTCTGGATTCCTTGACATGGAACCTTGCCAAAAAGCTCATACCAACCAATACAATAGCTAGCATTTTACTGTGCTCTGCCAAAGCTGTAGGAAAGGAAAGAACCATGTCCCAAAAGGGAATTGCATAAGGAAAAGATAGAAATCGAAAAGAGTCAACAACTACAATGGAACAGGAGACTAAATGATAAATTAGAAATCGCAGTACTGTTTATAGCCAAGTACAAGTCACCTGTATACAACACAAAAGACACAGGTCAAAACGGTATCTAAGAAAGTAGTGAAGGAGGCAGAATCAGGCCCTGGAACATATGTCCCAATTCAAGAACACAGACCAGGACTAAATAGAAGAAATAGCTGAAATCAATGAAGAAATACTTTGGGAGAAATTAAACCCTGTAAAACAAAGCATTTATCCAAGAACCCTAATCAGAGGTTCAGTGGGAAGAAGAAAGTCATGACCTCAATCTTAGCTGAAAGAAATGAGTCAAGGAATAAAAATTAAATTGAGAATGAAATAAAAACTTTGAAAAAATTAAGGGGAATACAAGTCTTAGACCAGTCTTTGGAAAATGCTACTCAAGTAATGGATTCTGAATAGTAAATAAGAATAATAAGGCATCAATGGCTCTATAGGGAAATAAGACACTTTAGAATTAAATCAAGGGGTTGAAAAACTATGAAAAATATAATTACCTGTAAAAATTGTAATACTTGATCCTGAAAAAATTCAAGGAGAGATAATTTAACTAATAATCCTCCTTAAAAACCATAACCAAACTAAAATAATATATTCCAAGAAGATATTGGTAATTAATTTAATTTTGAAATGGACAATCTTCACAATGAATAGGCTTTCAAAGTGAGAATGACAGATTCAATATAGAAACATCTAAAAATAAGGTAGGAAATAATTTTTTTCAGAAATAAACAAGAGATAATAACTTTAAAAATGAATCTTTTAGAATCTAAAGTGAGTGCATAATTCCCCAGGAGAGCACCTGAAAGAGTTAAGAAGAGTTGCCAATTCCAAGGTGCTATGGAGATCTTAGAGCTAGAGATGTGATAGCCCAGCCTCAGAAGAGTTAATTAATCATTGTAAGGACAGGCAGGAGAATAAGGGTTCAAGATTTTGTGGTAATTAGTGACTCCTATTTGTTATGAACATCATTCTTTTTGCTTATTCTTATATCAAAGAATGCATCTCAAAAATAAAAGTAGCAATGTAAAAATGTGATACCCTATAAACTCTACCCTCATGAATGACAGAAAGAAAGTAAAAATTAAAAAAGAAACAGAAGAATATGTTTAATGAATTGAAGAAGAAAATTCAAAGTGGACCAAAAATGGGAGAAAAAGAGCAAGAAAAAGGAAAGGAAAACTTCTTGAAAAATGGAGGTCATTGAATATTATTTCAGTTATAAAATTGAAAGAAAGAGGGATGATAGAGTAATGGAGGAAAGAAGAAAATAAAAATGGAAGAAAGGAAGGTAGAGAGGGGGAGAGAGAGAAATAAAGAAAAGGAGGGAAAATAGAGAGGCAAAGTACATTCAAGTAGTTTGGGATAAGGTAGTGGTAGATGGGACTAGCTTGAAAATATCATATTTCCCCATGTATAAGATCACTCTTTTAGAAAAAAATTGGGGGTCCAAAAACTGGGAGCATCTTATACAGTGGTTGTATATTTTTAACTTGCATTTCTCACTTTTTTGCACTTGTTTTTGTGTTCAATGTTGTAGAATTTTTTACTTGCACTTTTCACTTTTTTGTGCTCATTGTCTTTGCACTCATTGTTTTGCATTTGTTACCAACATATTAGGTTATGTTTTACTATGATCTGCTCAGAAATGGCTCAGAAAACTTTTTGTACATTATTGTATTAAAGTTCAAAGTGATCCAGTTTGCAAAAGTGAATGGAAATCATGCTGATGAATGTAAGTTTGGTCTTCCTCTATCCAATTGAGAAAACAATGAAGCTGCCTACTGGCTACTGAAAATGCCAAGGTTGAAGAAGGCCATGAGAGGCAAGTCAGCAAAATAGTCTGATTTAGAGAGGGAATTCAAGACACAGACAGAAGAGCAAAGGGCCATCAGAATTACTGTGCCCAGAAAGATGATTCAGCATGAGGCAAGAAAAATTTCTGATGAAAAAGATATTGCTGATTTCAAAGGACACAATTACTGCTTCATGTTCATGAAATGGAAAAGACTAAGCATGGGTACATGTATCAATTGACCAAAAGATAACTTACAGCTATGAGCAGAAGGTCCTTCTATGATGAATAAAAACATGAGTTCAATAACTTTATGCAGTATATTTTTTTTCAAATTTCAGGTCCCAAAATTAAGGTGCATTTTATACATGGGAATGTCTTAAACATGGGGAAATACAGTAGTATATGCAATGTTAATTGCTGGTATAAAGATATGAATTAAATGACAAAGACAATATAAAACAATAAAAATATTTGGAAGAAAATACAAATGTAAAATTATAATTTTAAATATGAATAAGTATCATAATGGATTAGAAAACAAAGTAAACATTTTGCTTCAAATAAAAAATTTTATTTGAAACCTAGAGAAACATGGAAGGAAAAAAGGAAAAGTAGCAAAACTTACCATATACCATAGGGTAACTCCCTGTGTTACCAAAAGTTCCTAAAGTATTAATTATGTTATTAAAGAAAAGATAATAATTCACCATATCAAAAAATATTTTTAAAGGAAACCTATAATCAATCTATACATATAAAGTCGGAGGAGAGGAAATGAAAACATCAATGCTCATAACTTTTTCAATGACCTTAGCTGAGAAGGGAAGGAGGCATATAGAATAAAATTATTCATAATGGTAGGATTTATTGAGATTTTTATGAAGAAGAGATTTTAGTGTTTTTTGCAAAGCAGCAGTGAAAGAAATATATAAAGATAGATTATAGACTACAGAATGAGTTAATAAACATTTATTAAGTTAGACTGAGAGGGCAGAGTGAAACAGCCTCCCATGAAAAATTTGAACAGAGAAGAAAAAATTTGTACTAACTGCCATATTTAGTGGTATAGATAACCAATTCTTTCACACAAATAGAGATCTCTCTAAACAGTTAAAGAAATATTAATGCTTATGGTTGTGCTGAGTGAATATAAAAAAAGACAAGGCAACCTAAATTAATTTGCTTATTCAGTGTCATACCAATGAAACTACCAAATAATTAATTTATAGAACTATAAAAATTACAATATTAATGCAGAACAAAAAAAAGTTAAGAAAATCAAGAGGATCAATGAGAAAAACAAAAACAAAAAAGCAAAATACAACAACTAAAAAAACTGGTTGTACCAAATCTCAAATCATACTACAAACAGTAGTCATCAAAACAATCTGGTACAGGATAAAAAATATAGTTGATCAATAGAATAGATTAGATATATAATATACTAAAATAAATTCCATAGTAACATAATGTTTAAAAAGCCCAAAGATCCAATTATTGAGTTAAAAACTATTTGACTTTCTGAGAAAAATGGAAAGTAATCTGGCAGAAACTAAACACAGATCAACATCTCACATTGTAATCAAAAATAAGGTCAAAACAGGAACATTATTTAGACAAAGTTGGTGATATAAGTAAATTGTAAGATGGAAAATTTATTTGTCAAATCAGTGGTTAAGGGGAGCTCTATTGATAAGTGTCATAACTCAACAAATGATAAAATCACTTCTAGGAGTTAAAAATGAATAGTATATTTTTAGGGTTTTTTTTTTTTTGCAAGGCAAACGGGGTTAAGTGGCTTGTCCAAGGCCACACAGCTAGGTAATTATTAAGTGTCTGAGACCGCATTTGAACCCAGGTACTCCTGACTCCAGGGCTGGTGCTTTATTCACTATTCCACCTGGCCGCCCCTCGATAGTATTTTCAAGAAATTGAAAGGCTTTTGTACAAATAAAACCAGTGAAGTCAAAGTTTAAAGGAAAGCTGGAAAATATGATCAAGGAATAATTTCTCAAATAATATGGAAATTTATCTAAGTTATAAAAATGGGGAAAATTCTCCAATTTATAAATGATCAAAATGTATGAAGAGTTAGTTTCCAGAAGAAGAAATCAAAGTCATCAACAGTCTTTTGAAAAAAATGCTCTAAATCTTTAAAAAATAGAAAAAGATATTCCAACAACTCTGAGGTATCATCACCCATACAACAGACTGAGTATTAGGAGAGAGAAAAATGACAAATGCAGGAGAGGATGTCAAAAAATTCATACATTAATGTATTACTGGTGGAGCTGTGAACTGAACTATCTGTTTTGAACAACTTGGAATTATGTGCAAAGGACTACATTCTTGGATACTGTAATATCATTACTGCTGATACCATGAAATATAGATTAAAAGAGAAAGAACACATATCTACAAAAATATTTAAAGAAACATTATTTGTGATGGCAAAGATTTAGAAATTGAAGGTAAGCTCATAGATTATGAACTGACTAAATACGTATTGGTATGTTGAATCCCCTTCTGGACTCCCTCAATCTTTCCTTGAAGGGTGGGGAGACAAGGGAGATAAGGAAAACAAGAATGACAAGTTCTCAAAGATTCTCAAGTACTCCCTTTATTCACCAGAATACAAGTGCTTAAATACCTTTCCAGTCTCTAATCCACTCCCACTCCTTCTGGTGCTCCAGGACACCAGGTGAAGATAATTTACAGCACTACCATACACAAAAGTCCCTAACATATTCCCCTTCTTGTTTTTCTTTTTTGAAACAAAATTATTACATAATAAATATCACATAAATTGCAAACAAAAGTTCAGAAATTAGTATAAACAATAGTAAAAACTAATATTCCCAAATTCCTTGAAATACATTTTATCCCCAACTTACAGACAAAGATTACAAAGTTTTTTCTTTTGCCAACACAAAACCTTTCAAAGCAATCAAATTCAAAATCCAAACTAAAAGGAGTAATATTTAACTTTATTCCAGAGTTTAGACACTAACACAAACATAGAAAACAATTCTTTTGTATTTCAAACTTATCAAATTGAGATTTTGGACACCCTGGTCTGCACCAAAATCTCAAAACATAGAAACATTTTCCCTCCTCTCCAGGCCAGTGGAGAGATGTAAAAATGTCCTATTGATGATTAAATACACACACACACACACACACACACACACACACAAACACACCAAAATATTAGCCGTAAGTACAGGCTTCCTTTAAAAGACAAAATCTAAATTTCCCAATCCCAGAAAAATTCTTCTTCACCTTTTCTCTTAACTAATTCAACCACAAAGCTTCCCAATCAATAGTCTATTGGAAAACATAGTCATTGCCCAATTCTCCTCTCCTCCTCAAACCAGGAAGAAGTCATGATAGTTGTCCCAAGTTTTTTGAGACATGGGTTTGAGTTTCAAAGTTACAAAAAAGGAATATTTCCCTCACCACCACCACCACCCCCCTGCAGAGACTGGGAATGGCAGAGAATGAAAGAGAGCATTTGAAATCACCTAAATGGTTAACACCTGTACAACCTGGAGGTGCCATACCTTGTTAACAGTAGCCATCACCATAACAAACTGTACAATAGCATGTGACACTTTTTGCTCTCAACACCGTAAGCACAGCTAGTATTCCATTCACAGCCCTCTGCTTCAAGAGCAACTTTCTTGATGCCCCCAGCTGTAGGCTGAAAAGTGAAACTTGCTGTATTCATTGTGGGCATCAGGGTCTGCTTCAAAGTCTGCATCTGGGTCTGCATCAATATCAGCTGCAGGGTCATGCTTAATGCCCATAGCACAATCAGGCTGGTAATCCTTACCAAAAGGAGAAGCAAGCAGGTTCTCCATATCCAGTTTGTGACACTGGTATCAACTATTCCAAACCCTGTGGCACTACCTCAAGTACTCCACTTCTGGCTAACTCCTCAGTGTTGAATACTTAATTGTTTTCTCACTTTCACTGCTTCCTCTTTGTTTAAAATCAGTCTCCTAGTAACCAACCAGACTGCTACTTTCTCCAAAGTCCTCAGCTCTGGGATGTTGCCTGGTTCTCTTGCTTGTATCTGCTATGTCGTTATTATAGACTTTACTCAGATAACTCCCCCTTTATTGTCCCTTTATGGGTGCCATCTATTTAGTCCCAGTTCAGACACCAATGAGTTGAGTTCCTGTTGGACTTCATAGGTTGAGTCATTTTCCTGGACTCTTATGTTGAGTCCCACTTCTGGACTCCTTTGATCTTTCCAAAGAAAGTTTTGGAGGGGCAGAAGACAAGAGAGACAAGGAAGATAAGGGAGACAAGGAAGTCAAGTTCTACAAGATCCCCAAGTAATCCCTTTATTCACTAGAATACCAATGCTTAAATACCTTTGTAGTCTCTAACCCACTCTCACTGCAGTGGCACTTAGTAAGATAAGACTCTGGTGCTCAAGGACACCAAGTGAAGATAATTTACAGTGCTCTCATACAAAACACTGTGCTGCAAGAAATGACAGAGGGGATAGTTTCAGAAAAACCTGGGGATACTTATGAACTCATGCAAAATGAAATGAGTAGAAATAGGAGAATATTGTACATAGTAGTGCCAATAATGTAATGACAATCAGCTGAGAAAGGCAGTTGTAATTGTCAACAGTACTCATAATAACAGCAACAACAAAAAAGAAAACATTATCTACCTGAAGAAAAAGAACAGATAAAGTCTGGATAGAAAATAATACTTATTGTCTTTTACTCCCCCTTTTTTTTCTTTTGCAACAGTTAATGGAGAAACATATTTTGTCTTATTTCATATGCACATATCTTACTTCTTGCCTTTCCAATGAGTGGTAGGAAAACTTCAGGGAAGGATAGAATCCAAGCTTTTTAATGCTGGGACTTGAGTCTCATCTTTGGCTTGTCATTAGCTAAGATATTGCCTATGCAGTCCAGGCCTTGCCTTTGTAGAGGTTTGTTTCCTCCTTCATGTCCAGGTTCTGACTTAGCAGTGGTTTGTTCATGACCAAGTCCTGTCTTTTGCCCTGGTTTACCCAGGGTTCAGAATTTGTTTGTGGTTGGGACTCTCCCTGCTGGCTTATTATCTAGCTGCCAGGACCTCTTCTGCTGTCAACCTGTCGGGAACCTGGACTGCACTGTGGCCAAAAGCTGAAGCCCACTCTACCCCTTCCTGAACTTTACTTCCACTTTTCCCATAAAGAGACAGCTCTTCATTGAAGATCCTCCATGATGTCTATTATTGAAAATTTCTTTGAATTTTTTCTTTTTCTTGTTGAGATCTGTAGCTTGAATATCAGTGAAGAGGTTTCATTTATGTTTAGTAGGGAAAAGATCTGAGAGCATGTTAGCTTCACTCTGCATCTTAAAGATTCAGAATTGAAAACAAAAATTCATAAAAGTTTAAAAAAGAAAAATCAATAAATAATGCCATTTTATTCTTGCATTGGACACCCATGTGAGTTCAGATGATATAAATTTGTAGTTGACCTAGTTACCATGACTTCCTCCAACTCTATTTAGCAACACATTAGAAAAATGAAGAGAATAGTCCTGGAAGTTTATATTTTGCAAATAGTTATTGGCAATAAGCCACAAAACCAAAATATTTGAGAGTAGATGATAGTATATAGTGTTAGGCTGGTTTAAGAAAAGGTTGAGTTTTGGAAAGGAGTGGATTGTATCTAGATCATTTGTAGGGTTTGAGAAATTGCTGGACAATGAAGAGATTAGAGGGCATGTGAAGAACAAAGAATTTGATTAAGTAGAGGAAGGCATAAGGAGATATGGGATAATCAAAATTGTAACTAGAAAAAGTTAGTTAAGAATTATTGATGGTGAAATTGTTGCATTTTTGAGTGATTTCAAGATCAAGAAGCCCATTGGTAAATGAGATAGAGTGGAGGAGAAAGTTAGGGAACAGTAACCTGTATATTGAAATCCCTAGGCAGGGATAAGAAGTAGACTGAGCCAGGAATTAAACTTAGGAGAAATGAGGAAAAATAATATGAAATCAACACATAACATTCACAAACTTAAGTACTGAATGATATATTTGAATGGTGTAGAAATTAAAGGAGAAAAACTATGAGTGAGAGGTGTAGAAAGAGAAGAAAAACTGGGAGTAAAGATGGTGGAATAAGCAATAAATTGCCATAACTCACTTCCAAATAAATATAAAATAGTGACCCCAAATAAATCCTAGAACAGCAGAATCAGTAAAAAGATGAGGTGAAACAATGTTTGAGACCAAGATACCTGTAATATCAAAAAGCTCTCAGGTCTCAGGTCTCATTCAGGTAAAAAAAGGAGTGCAATCCAAGACAATAAACAATCTAGAAAGCTAACAGTAAGACTCACTTTAGTAACCCAAGAGCAGATCCTTTGCCCCAGTGCAGTGAAACAGGTAAATAGCAATACAAAAGCCCCACCCCCACCAAAGATGGGCACACTTTAGCTCAGAGAACCACCATTTGCTTCATTGTAGCCCTGGGCAAGCAGACAACCTACACTAACCAGATCGTCTAAGGCTTCAGTTTAGCTCTGAGAAAATAGGAAGAAATTTACCCTAGGGTATCTGAGCAAAAAGACATTTGCTAGCAGTCAGATGACTTCATGATTCACTGTATTCTGGAGAAATGCTGAAATATTCCATCAGCCTCAACACATCCAATCACTAGGACCCCAGCTCAACACATAAACTGCCAGATCCCTCTGTCCTTCAAAAACACCAGTCACCCCATCCTTTCAATGATGGCCCATTCTATTCTTTCCATACAGCACTCTACATGAGGATCTTCCTTGAACTTCAGGGCAGCATCAGGTAGCATCAAGTAAACAGTTAGGGAATGTAGCCCCTGGCACAGGAAAACTAACATGGTTTCCCTTCCACCATGAAAGCAGAATTCAAATTTAAAAGAAAGTTTTAAGGTAAAAAATAAATGATAAAAAATAAATTTAATATAAAAAAGGAATCTGACCATAGAACATTATAATGGTGATGACAAAGGAAGATCAAGATACAAACTCAGAACAAAAAAAAAATGATTTCAAGACACATATGTGTAAAACTCCAGAGAAAAAAAGAGAAGTGGTCTCAGGCCCAGAAATAAATCATGGAAAATATCAAAAAAAGAGCTTAAAAATCAAATGAGAGAGGTAGAAGAAAAAATGGGAAAAGGAATGAGAGTGATGCAAAAGAATTATGGGAAAAAAATCAACATTTTGAAAAAAAGAAAACAACTGTTTATAAAGTAGAATTGAGGGGCAGCTAGGTGGTGCAGTAAATAGAGCACTGTGGGCCCTGGAGCCAAGAGGAACTGAATTCAAATCCTGCTTCAATTACCCTAATAATTACTTAGTTGTGTGGCTTTGGACAGGCCACTTATCCCCATTGCCTTGCAATAAAAAAAATATATTTAAAAAGTAAAATTAACTGAATGGAAAAGGAGATACAAAAATGCATGGAAGAAAACAACTCCTTAAAAACTAAATTGACCAAACAGAAAAGAAAGCATAAAAGCCAATTGAGGAAAACTTCTTTAAGTAAGAAGTGGGCTAATGACTCCATGAGACCTCAAGAATGAATCAAAGAAATATAAAGGAATTAAAAAAAAGAAAAGAAAAACGTGACCTTGAATATGTTCCAGCAAGATCTACACAAGTCTTTCTGACATCTGTCAGAAAATTATCAAGTAAAATTGCCCTGATATCCCAGAACAAGAAGGTAAAATAGGCACTTAAAGAAGTCACTGATTACCTCAAGAAATAGATCCCAAAATCAAAAGACAAATTCCAGGGAAGGATAAAGTCAAATTCTATAACTATGAGATAAAGGAAAAAACTCCTACAAGTGATTAGGACAAATAATTTAAATATTAGGGAGCCACAATCAAGATTGCAGAGGACTTAGCACTTGCAACATTAAAGAACAGAGGGCATAGAATATGATATTTCAGAAGGCAAAAGAACCAGGTCTACAACCAAGAAATACTTGAACTATGAAGTTAAGCATAATACAGCAAAGGAAAAAAATGATCATTCAATGAAATAGAAAAACTTCAAGCTTTCATAAGACAATCAGGATTAAACCAATTACCCTAAACTTTGGTCTCCAATATCAAGACCCTAGAGAAACATAAAACAGGAAAAAAAAGTGGGAATAATCCCCAGATAATGCTGCCAAAAGGATTTTATATAGACAGAGTCTTTGAACATAAGATAAATTTAAAGGAATGAAATAAAAATTAACTAAAGGATGATAAATAGGTATGTAAACTGGGTGCACAGGAAGGGAGAGGTAAAATGGGGCTAATTAGTTTACATGAAGAAGGATGAAAGAACAATGACAATAGAGGGAAAGATTGAAAGGGGGACAATGGGCATCATTTGAACCTTACTCTTATGAATATTGACTCATTGGGGGAATACTATATACAACCAACTGAATATAGAAATCTATCTTACTTGACAGGGAATTAAGAAGGGAAGAGATTAAGTAAAGGAGGAAGGCAAATGACAGGCAAGGCCAGATCAGAGGAGGTAGCAGACAGAAATGAAACAGTGGTGAGAAGGGAAGGGATGAAAAGAGAGAGAGGTCAAATATTTGTGAATGTGAATAAGATGAACTCTCCCTTAAAACAGAAGTGAATAGCAGAATGGATAAAAAACAGAATTCAATAATATGTTGTTTACATAAAACATATTTGAAGCAAAGAGACACATATAGAATCAAGGTAAGAGACTGGAGTAGTATCTATTATGCTTCAGCTGAAGGGAAAAGAAAAAACAGGGATAGAAATCATGATATCGGACAAAATAAAGGCAAAAAACAGATCTAATTAAAAGAGAAAATGAAAGAAATTACAGTTTTCTAAAATGTGCCATAGACAATGAAGTAATATCAAAACTAAACATATATGCTCTTAGTGGTTCCAAATTCTTAAAGGAGAAAAGTATTTTATAGACATTATGAAATGAAAAATATATAATTTCGATTATATTAAAATAAGGCTTTTGGACAAACAAAACCAATACAGCCAACATTAAAAGGTATGCAGAAAGGTGGAAAATAATCTTCACAGTTTCTAATTTCTCGATTATATAAGAGAGTATGTCAAATTTATATGAATATATGCCATTTTTCCAATTAATAAGTGGTCAATGGTTATGAAGGCAATTTTCATATGAGGAAATCAATGCTATCTATAAACTTTGAAGAAGTTCTCTCAGTCATTTTTAATTAGAAAAATTGAAATTAAAAGAATTCTGAGGTATAATCTCACACCTATCTGAACGTTACTATGAAAAATAAGAGAAATGATAAATATTGAAGAGGATCTGGAAAAAAATGAGACAGAAATTACTATTGGTGGAGTTGTGAACTGATCCAAACAGGCTGGAGAGCAAATTGGAAGCAATAAACAAACAAACAAACAAACAAAGTAGATAGATAAATAAATAAATAAAGGGCAATAACATTGTGCACATTCTTTGATTCAACAATACACTACTAGGTCTAAATCTCAAAGAGTCCATTCAATAAAAGGGAAAGTATCTATATGTGAAAAAATATAGAAACCTTTTTTTGTGGTGGAAATATATGAGAAATTGAGGGTATGCTAATCAGCTGAAGTATGGCTACACAAGCTGTAGTATATGAATGTAATTAAATGCTATTTTGCAATAACAAATGGTGAGCAGACAACTTTTAGAAAACCTGAAAAGACTTATGTGAATTGATGCAAAGTGAAATGAGCAAAACCAGGAAAACATTGTAAATATTATCAGCACCATTGTGTAATGATTAACTATATTCATAGTAATATCAAAGCTAAACATATATGCTCTAAGTGGTTCCAAATTCTTAAAGGAGAAAAGTATTTTATAGGCATTATTAAATTAAAAATTTATAATTTGATTATATTAAAATAAGACTTCTGGACAAACAAAACCAATACAGTCAACATTAAAAGGTATGCAGAACTCATAGACTCAGCTCTTATTTTGATCCAATACCATTACAAAGTTCTCACAAAGGAAAATGCTATCCTCATCCAGATATAACATTGAGGGACTCTGAATGCAGATCAAAACATATTTTTCCACTTACTTTATTCTTTTTTTTGGTTTGTTTCTTTTTTAAATGGTTCCTTGTTTAATACCCTTGACTAATACAAAATATTACATTATAGGTATAATGTTTTGCATGCCAAACATTAATCAAATTGTCTGCCATTTTCAGAAGGGGGTATTTTAGATCTCAAAATTTTGTTATAATGAATACTAAACATTGTTTTGACATGTAATTGGGAAAAATATAATACTATTAAGAAGGAAAGAAAGTCTAGATATAGTAGTATAAAGAATATCATACTTACTACCATTTCCATAAACAGTTAGTTTGTTCTGGTTCTTAAAGATATAGATAATGGAAAATATCAGTATAAATATATACTAAATGGCATGGCATAGCATTTTTATGCATTAAAGAAAATTTAAGTAACTTAATAAAAAAGATATGTGATAAAACAAAGATTCTAGGAGACTTTAATGTTCCTCTCATACTTGAACAGATTTAAGAAAAAGATAAATAAAAGGAATAAATTTAAAACTTAACAAGAACCAGAGATTTAGAGTTAAATGACTGCTGACAACTTTTGAATTAAATGATATAAATATATTACAATGTTGAAGAGAATTTTTTAACAAAATAAAATTAGACCTTGGATTAGGGCACAGAGAAATGAAAAAGAAATATTTAAAAAGCTATAATGCTAAACATATTATTTTTTAAATTTACTTTTTATTTTGAATTTTACAAATTTTCCTCTAATCTATCTTCCCTTCCCCCATCCCCCACAGAAAGAAGTGTGATACTCATCACTTTGCTTCCCTGCTATGCACTGATCTAAATTGAATGTGTTGAGAGAGAAATCATATCCTTAAGGAAAAAAAAATATAAAAGACAGCAAAATTGCATAATGATAAGCTTTTTTTTTTTAAATGAAAGGTAATAGTCTTTGGTCTTTAAAACTCCACAATTCTTTCTTTGGGAATAAATGGTATTCTCCATCGCAGATATCCTAAAATTCTCCCTGGTTATTGCACTGATAAAATAAGTAAGTCCATTAAGATTGATCATCACCCCTATGTTGATGTTAGGGTATACAATGCTTTTCTGGTTCTGCTCATCTCCCTCAGCATCAGTTCATGCAAATCCTTCCAGGCTTCTCTGAATTCCCATCCCTCTGGTTTGGAATAGAAAAATAGTGTTCCATAACTTATATATGCCACAGTTTGTTCAGCCTTTCCCCAATTGATGGACATCCCTTTGATTTCCAGTTCTTTGCCTCTACAAACACAGTTGCTATGAATATTGTTGGACAAGCAAACTGCTCAGGGTATAGACCAAGTAGTGGTACTGGATCAAAAGGTATGCACATTTTTATTGCCCTTTAGGCATAATTCCAAATTGCTCTCCAGAAAGGATGGCTGAGTTCACAACTCTACCAACAATGTATTAGTGTCCCAGGTTTCCCACATCCATTCCGAGATTGATCATTGTCCTTTCTGGTTATATTGGCCTATCTGAAATAATTGAGGAAGAACCTCAGAGATGCTTTAATTTGAACTTCTCTAATCAGTAAAGATTTAGAGCAATTTTTCAAATGATTATGGATTGTTTGATTTCCTCATCTGTAAATTGTCTCTGCATATTCTTTGACCATTTGTCAATTGGAAAATCGCTTGTTTTTTTTTTAATAAATTTGACTCAGTTCTCTATATAGTTTAGAAATGAGTCCTTTGTCAGAAATACTAGTTGTAAAAATTGTTTCCTATTTTACTACATTTCTTTTGTCTCAGTTACAGTGGTTTTGTTTGTGCAAAAACTTTTTAATGTAATCAAAATTATCTGTTATTTGTTCTTAATGATGTTCTCCATCTCTTCCTTGGTCATAAATTACTTCTCTTTCCATAAATCTGACAAGTAAACTATTCCTTGATTTCCTAGTTGACTTATAATATTGTCTTTTCTCTCCAGATCTGTACCTATTTTGAACTCATCTTTTTATAGGGTGTGAGATATTGGTCTAATCCATGTTTCTTCCATACTAACTTCCAATTTTCTCAACAGTTTTTATCAAAGAAAGAGTTTTTATCCCAAAAGCTGGATTCTTTGAATTTATCAAAAATCAGACTACTATAATCATTTACTTCTATTGCTTTTGCACCTAGTCTATTCCACCGATCCACCACTCTATTTCTCAGCCAACACTGGATGGTTTTGATGACTTTATAATATCATTTTCGAACTGGTAGGGCTAAGCCACCTTCTTTTGGTCTTTTTTTTATTAAATCCATGAAAATTCTTGAATTTGTTTTGCTCCATATGAATTTACATACAATTTTTTCTAACTCATTCAAGCCATTTTTTGGAATTTTGATTGGTAGGGCACTAAATAAGTAGTTTAATTTAGGTAGAATTGTCATTATAATTATATTAGCTTAGCCTATCTATGAGTAGTTGATATGTGCTCAGTTACTTATATCTGATTTTATTGTGTGAGAAGTATTTTATATTCATTTTCATAGAGGCTTCTGAGTCTACCTTGGCAAGTAGAATCTCAAGTATGTTATATTGTCTGAATTTACTTTTAATGCATTTTCTCTTTCAAGCTGTTACTGTTGTATCTTGCTAGTCATTTAGAGAAATATTGAGCATTTGTGAGGATTTATTTTATATCCTACGACATTGCTAAGGTTGCTAATTGTTTTTAGTAATTTTTAGATGATTTTTTAGGATTCTCTAGGTAAACCATTATGTCTGCAAAGAATGAAAGCATTGTTTCTTCCTTCCCAATTCTAACACCTTCAATTGCTTTTTCTTTTCTTATTGTGAAAGCTAACATTTCTAACACAATATTGAATAATAGTGGTGATAATGGGAATCCTTGTTTCACTCCTGATCTTATTGGGAATGTCTCTACCTTATCTCCATTGCAAATAACACTTGTTGAGGGTTTCAGCTAGAAACTACTTATTATTCTAAGGAAAAATCCATTAATTCCTAGGCTCTCTACTACTTTTTAGTTGGGATGGGTGCTGAATTTTGTTAAAAGGTTTTTCAGCATCTATTGATAAAGTTATATGATTTCTGATAGGTTTTTAATGATTTAGGTAATTATACTAATAGTTTCCCTAATATTGAACCAACCTTGCATTCCTTTGATAAATCCTGCTTGGTCATAGTGTATCCTAGTAATAACTTGATGTAATCATTTTACTAAGATTTTTTTTTATATTTCATCTATATTAATCAGTGAAGAAGGTCTATAATTTTCTTTTTCTGTTTTGACTCCTCCTGGTTTAGGTATCAGCAATATATTGGTGTCATAGAAAGAGTTAGTCAGAGATCCCTCTTCACCTATTTTTCCAAAGAGTTTATATAAAATTGGAACCACTTTTTACTTAAATGTTTGGTAGAATTCACATGTGAATCTATGTGGCCCTGGAGATTTTTTCTTAGGAGTACAATAATAGCTTGTTGAATTTCTTTTTTTTAGATTGAATTATTTAGGTATTTAATTTCTTCTTTAACCTGGGCAACTTATATTTTTGTAAATGTTCATCTATTTCACTTAGATCATCAGATTTATTGGCCTACAATTGGGCAAAATAATTCTGAATTATTACTTTAATTTTCTCCTCATTAGTGCTGAATTCACCTTTTTTCATTTATGATATTAGCAATTTAGCTCCTTCTATCTTTTTTAATCAAATTAACAAGTTTATCAATTTTGTTGGATTTTGAATAAAACCAATTCTTGCTTTTATTTATTAGTTTTTTTTAAGTTTAGAAAGATTTTGTTTATTTTGAGTTTTATAATATTTTCTCCCATTCTTGCTTCCTTCACCCATCCCCTACAGAAAGTTTTCTGTTAGTCTTTACATTGTTTCCATGGTAAACATTGATTTAAGTTGAATGTGATGAGAGTGAAATCATATCCTTAAGAAAGAAAAGTAAAGTATAAGAGATAGAAGAATTTCATAATAATATAATGTTTTTATTTTTTTTCTAAATTGAAGGTAATAGTCTTTGGTCTTTGTTCAAACTCCACAATTCTTTCTCTGGATACAGATGATATTGTCCATTGGAGATAGTCCCAAATTGTATCTGATTTTTGCTCTGATGGAATGAGCAAGTCCATCAAGTTTGATCATCACCCCCATGTTGCTGTTAGGGCATACAATGTTTTTCTGGTTCTGCTCATCTCACTCAGCATCAATTCATGCAAATCCCTGCAGGCTTCCCTGAATTCCCATACCTCCTGGTTTCTAATAGAACAATGGTGTTCCATGACATACATATGCCACAATTGGTTAAGCCATTCCCAAATGAAGCACATTCACTTAAGTTCCAATTCTTTGCCACCACAAAAAAAGGGTTGTTATGAAGATTTTTTACAAGTGATGATTTTACCTATTTGTTAGTTTAATAGTTTCTTTGCTTTCAATTTTTAAAATTTCTTCTTCAATTTTTAGAATTTCTAATTGGTTATTGGGGATTTTAATTTGTTTTTATCCTTTGATTTTTTTTAACTCGCATGTTTAGTTCGTTGATTTCCTCTTTCCCTAATTTATTCATGTAAGCATTTAAAGAATTAATATATCCTCTGGCAACTGCCTTGGCTATATCCTATAAGTTTTGGTATGTTGTCTTGTTATCATCATTATCTAGGATGAAATCATGAATTCTTTCTATAATCTATTATTTGATCCATTGATTCTTTAAAATGAGGTTATTTAGATTCCAATTAGTTCTGGGTCTATATCTCCCTGGCACAACATTGCATATGATTTTTATTGCATTATTATCTGAGAAACATGTATTCAATAATTCTGCCTTTCTGCAATTGATCATTAGGTTTTTATGCCCTAGTATATTAGCAATTTTTGTGTAAGTACCATGTACTGCAGAAAAAAAGCATATTCCTTTCTATCCCCATTCAATTTCCTCCATAAGACTATCATGTCTAGGTTTTTTAACAATATATTTACCTCCTTAACGTTCTTATTTTATGATTAGATTTATCTAAAGCTGAGAGAAGAAGGTTGTCTTCCAGTAACTCATTCAACTTCTCTGAGAATTTGAATGGTATACCACTTGGTTCATACATATTTAGTATTGAAATTTCTGCATTAGCTATGCTATCTTTTAGGAGTATATAGTTTCCTTCCATAACTCTTTTAATGACATCAATTTTTATGACCA
Organism: Macrotis lagotis; assembly: GCF_037893015.1. NCBI lineage: Eukaryota > Metazoa > Chordata > Mammalia > Peramelemorphia > Peramelidae > Macrotis > Macrotis lagotis. The sequence goes on along the minus strand of NC_133659.1, from coordinate 179,936,071 downwards.
CTTTGTCTGAGATAAGGATTGCTACCCCTGCTTTTTTCACTTAAGCTGAAGCAAAATATATTTTGATCCAACCTTTTACCTTTACTCAATATGTATCTCTCTGCTTCAAATGAGTTTCTTGTAAACATGATATTGTAGGATTCTGGTTTTAAATCCACTCTGCTATCCACTTAGGTTTTAAGGGAGAGTTCATCCTATTCACATTCAAACTTATAATTGCTAACTCTTCATTGCCATCCATGCTATCTTTCCTCTTTGTATTTTTCTCCTTTTTGCCCTTTATTCATATTCCCCAATATTTTGCTTCTGAATACCACAAACTTTAGCTTGTTGGCCCCCTTATAGCCAACACCCCCTCCCCTTTCTTTCTCTTTTCCATTTTCCCCTTCTTCCTCCCCTTCCTTCTCTTAGTTCTGCTTTTCCTCCCACCTCCCCCTTTCCCCTCATAATACCTGAAAGGTAAGATAAATCTCTCAACTTAACTGACTTGTGCATATTTTAACATTAAGCCAAATCTGATGAAAGTAAGATTCAGGCAGAACTCATCTTCAATAGGTCCTTTGAACTTCTTTAAATACTGCTATTTACCCTCATTCAATCTTCTCCATCCTCCCATTTCTTTTTTGTCCCCCCCCTTTTTAAGAAAGATTTTTATTTTGAGCTTTACAATTTTACCCCAATCTTGCTTCCCCCCCATCTCCCACACAGAAGGCATTCTGTTAGTCTTTGCATTGGTTCCATGTTATACTTTGATCTCAACTGAATGCGATGACAGAGAAATCATGTCCATAAGGAAGAACAATAAAGGATTAGATAGTAAAATTATATAATAATATAACTGGCTTTTTTTTCTAATTTGATGGTAAATGTTAAAAGATAATTCTTTCTCTGGATACAGATGTTTTTCTCCAGTGCAGATAGCCCAAAACTGTCCCTGGCTGTTGCCTGAAGGGATGAGCAAGTCCATCAAGGTTGATCATCACCCCTATGTTGCTGTTGGGGAGTACAATGTTTTCCTGGTTCTGCTCATCTCACTCAGCATCAGTTCATGAAAAGCCTTCTAGGCTTCCCTGAATTTCCATCCATCCCAGTTTCTAATAAAGCAATAGTGTTCCATGATATACATATAACGCAGTTGGTTAAGCTACTCCCCAACTGAAAGACATTTACTTAATTTCCAATTCTTTGCCATCACAAACAGGACTGCTATGAATATTTTTGTACAAGTGATGTTTTACCCTTTCCTATCATCTCTTCAGGGTATAGACCCAGTAGTGGTATTGTTGGATCAAAGGGTATACACATTTCATTGCCCTTTGAGCTTAATTCTAAATTGCTCTTGAGAAAGTTTGGATGAGTTCACAGCTCCACCAACAATGTATTAGTGTCCCAGATTTCTTACATCCCTTCCAACATTGATCATTGACCTTTCTGGTCATATTGACCAGTCTGAGATATGTGAGGTGGTATCTCAGAGATTCTTTAATTTGAATTTCTCTAATAAGTAATGAGTTGGAATAAATTTTCATATGACTATGGATTGCTTTGATTTCCACAGCTGTAAATTGCCTTTGTATATTCTTTCACCATTTGTCAATTGGGGAATGGTTTTTTTATTTTTTGGAAAATTTGACTCAGTTCTCTGTTTATCTTAGAAATGAGGCCTTTGTGAGAAATACTAGCTGCAAAAATTGTTCACCAATTTACTACATTTCTTTTGATCTTGGTTGCAGTGGTTTTGTCTGTACAAAAGCTTTTTAATTTAAAGTAATCAAAATTATCTAGTTTGTTTTGAATGATGTTCTCTATCTCTTCCTTTCATAAACTGCTTCCCTTTCCATAGATCTTACAGGTAAACAACTCCTTTATCTTCTAGTTTGCTTATGACATTTTTTTAATGTCTAAATCCTGTATCCATTTGGATCTTATGTTGGTATAGGGTTTAAGGTGTTGTTCTAATCTAAGTTTCTTCCATACTAACTTCCTATTTTCCCAACAGTTTTTATCAAAGAGAGAGTTTTTATCCCAATAGCTGCACTCTTAAACTTTATCAACTAGCAGATTAATATAATCATTTCCTGCTATCGCACCTAGTCTATTCCACTGATCTATTACTCTATTTCTTAGCCAATACCAGACAGTTTTGAGGATTGATGCTTTATAATATAATTTTAGATCTGGTAAGTCTAAACTGCTTTCTTTTGCACTTTTTTTTCATTGAATCCCTGGAAAGTCTTTACTTTCTATTTTTCCCAATAAATTTATTTACAACTTTTATTAACTCATTAAACTAATTGGGTTTTTTTGTAATTTTGATTGATAGAGTGCTGCACAAGTAGTTTAGTTTTGGTAGAATTGTCATTTTTATTATATTAGCTTGACCTATCCATGAATAGTTGATCTTTGCCCAGGTATTTAAATCTGATTTTATTTGTGTGAGAAGAGTTTTGTAATTGTTTTCAAAAAGTTTTTGAGTCTGCCTTGGCAGGTAGATTCCCAAGTATTTTATTTTGTCTGAGGTTACTTTGAATGGGAGTTCTCTTTCTAGCTCTTTCTGCTGTATCTTGCTAATATATAGAAATGTTGAGGACTTATGAGGGTTTGTTTTATATCCTGTGACTTTGCGAAAGTTGCTAACTTTTTCTAGTAGTTTTTTTAGATGATTTTTTGGGATTCTCTACGTATACCAACGTGTCATCTGCTAAGAGTAAGAGTTTGTCTATTCCTTCCCTATTCTAATTCCTTCTATTTCTTTTTCTTCTCCTATTGTGGAAACTAACATTTCTAATATAATAATGAATAGTAGTCGTGATAGTGGACATCTTTGTTTCACCCCTGATCTTATTGGGAATGCCTATAGTCTATCCCCATTGCATGTAATGCTTGTTGATGGTTTCAGAAAGATACTGCTTATTATTCTAAGGAATAAACATTTATTCCTATACTCTAGTGTTTTTATTAGAAATGGATGCTGTATTTTCTCAAAAACTTTTTCAGCATCTATTGATATGGTCATATGATTTCTGATAGGTGTGTTATTGATATAATTAATTATATTATCAGTTTTCCTATTATTGAACCAAGCCATCATTCCTGGGATGAATCCTACTTGATCATAGTGTATTATCTTAATGATAACTTGTTGTAATCATTTTGCTAAGATTTTACTTAAGAATTTTGCATCTATATTATGAGGGTGATAGGTCTATAATTTTCTTTCTCTGTTTTAATTCTTCATTGTTTAGGGATTAGCACAATATTGATGTCATAGAAAGAGTTAGGCAGATTTCCATCTTCATCTATTTTTCAAAGAGTTTATATGGAATTTGAACCAATTGTTCTTTAAATCGAACAGAGTTTTATCAATTTTAGTGGGTTTTTTTTTCACAAAACCAGCTTTTGGTTTAACTTATACTTTTCTTGCTTTTGATATTACTAATTTCTCATTTAATATTAAGAATTTCTAATTTGGAATTTATTTGGGTTTTTTTAATTTGTTCTTTCTCTTTGAAGAAAGATCAAAGATTATTACCATCAAACTAGGGGGGGAAATTATATTATTAATTAATTTTACTATCTCATACTTTATTTTTCTTCCTTAAGGATATGAATTTTCTGTCATCAAATTCAACTGAAATCAATGTATAACATGGAATCAATGTGAAGACTAACAGAATGCCCTCTGTGGAAGTGGGGGGAGGGAAGCAAGAATGTGTGGAAAATTATGAAACTCAAAATGAATAAAATTTCTTAAAAAAATAAAGATATAATATATCCCCTGACACCTGCCTTGAGTAGTATCCTATAGGTTTTGATCTATTGTACCATTGTCATTATCTAGGATGAAATAATTAATTCTTTCTATAATTTGTTGCTTTTTCCACTCATTCTTGAAAATGAAATTATCCAGTTTCTAATTAGTTCTGGGTCTATATCTCCCTGGCCCAGTATTGCATATGATTTTTATTGCATTATGATCTGAGAAAGATGCATTCACTATTTCTGCCTTTCTGCAATTGATCATTAGGTTTTTATGACCTAGTACATGGTCGATTTTTGTGTTAAGTGCCATATACTGCAGAAAAAAGTACATTCCTTTCTATCCCCATTCAATTTCCTCCATAGATCTATCCTATCTAGGTTTTCTAACAATCTATTTTCCTCCTTTATTTTCTTCTTGTTTATTTTATGATTTGATTTTTCTAAATCTAAGAGCGGGAGGTTGAGGTCTGCCATTAATAGAGTTTTGCTGTCTATGTATTCCTGTAGCTCTTTCAACTTTTTTATGAATTTGGATGCTTTCCCAATGGATGCATCCATATTTAATATTGAAATTACTTGATTCTCTTGTTTGAAGTCCAAATTTTCTATTTAACTCTAGTCTTTTCATCAGGAAAAATTGGATGTTTCCTGTTTTGTTGAAGGACCATCTTTCTTCCCTGGAAGAGAAGGCTCATTTTTGCCAGATACTGGATTCCTGGCCGCATTCCAAGCTCCCTTGCTGTTCAGAATATCTCATTCCAGGCCCTTTGATCCATTCATGTAGATGCAGTCAGGTCATCTGCAATACTTACTGTGACGCCTTGGTATCTAAATTGTTTCCTTCTGGCTGCCTGATGGATTTTTCTCTTTTATCTGATAGTTCTGAAATTTGGCCACAACATTCCTTGGCATTTTCATTTTGGGTTCCCTTTCCAGAGGGGAGCAATATATTCTTTTAATATTTTGTCCTCTGGTTCCATGATATCAGTGCAATTTTCCATCACTAAATTCTGTAATATTGAGCCCAGATTTTTTTTTCTCTTCTATGTTTTCAGGAAGCCCAGTGCTTCTTAATTTTACTCTCCAGATCTCTTCTCAAGTTCAGTGGTTTGTTTGATGATTTATTTTACATTTTCTTCTATTTATTTGATTTTTTTATTATTTGACAGATTCTTATTATCTCATGAAGTCATTAGTTTCCACAGACTCTATTCATTTTTTTAGAGAAGAATTATGTTTGTTTAACATTTATAACTCCTTTGTCAATTGGTCAATTCTATTTTTGAAGGAGTTTTCCATTTGCCCAACTGAGATTTTGAGAGAATTGTTTTCTTTTTGTATTTGCACAATTGAGGATTTGAGAGAATTATTTTATTTTTGCATTTGTTCAACTGCATTTTCCAAGGATTTGTTTCCTTGTTGCAAGGTATTAATATTCTCTTGAGTTTCTTTCCTGAAATTTTCCAATTGATTTTTAAGCTCCTTCCTTATTTCTTCTAGGAAGTCTTTCTGGGTTAGAAACAAATTCATATTCTCCTCAGAAGTTCTAGATCTCTCTGAGTTAGGGTCTTTCCCTTGAAGGTAATTTTCTATGAACCCCCCTTTTTACTGGCTTTTCTTGATTTTCCTAAGATCTTGTGTTGGGAGAGGGACTACCTCACAGACCTTTGGGTATTGAGGTCCCTAGAGGCTTTGTTCACTGGGTTTAGTAACTCCAAGTGGACTAGCCAGTAGGTAGTGCTGCTTGCTTTCTCTGGAGTGTCTGTAATCTTGATTTGAGGCCTTCTTGCTAGGCCTGGAATAGATGGGGGTGCAGCTAGATGCTGTTATCCTTGACCAATGTGAGCTGTGCCCAGGGTGAGAATGTTAATCTCCCTATTCAGATAACTGAGCTCTGTTGCCCAAGTCTGAGACTGGGGTGGGGGTTGGAGGGAGAGAGGAAGCGCTATTACTGTGTTTGTTCTGGGAAGAGGACTCCCCTGAAAGTATGGAGGCTGAGGCCTTGGTTCTCCAGACCAGCAGAGCTAACCAGATAGATGTCTAACCGAACTCTACAACTCTCTGTTCTGGAACTTTCCCTCCAGTCCCACTGGAGCTCCCCAGACTACAATTTCCATAGCCAAAGCCTCCATGACAGATCTTAGGTTAGCCCCAGGTCTCATCCTACCACTCTGTGCTGGCTCTCCACTCTCTGCCCCTGGGTTACCCATAGTCCCCCTGAGATAGACCTTGTTGGTAGAAATTCTTTTTCTAGCTTCTTTTTCTGATTTTTGTTGATCAAATTTCTGTTAAGAATTTTGTTTCATATTATTTCTGAGGGAAATCCAGGAAAGCACAGTGCCTGGCTTCTCTCTGCCATCTTGGCCTGAAGTCAATCATATTCTTTTTAATGAGCTATAATTCAAAGTGAGTGATAACTAAATGCATTGGTACTTTTGTAGAATATCTGGGGATCCAGTTCATGGAAAAGGCATTCCTATATATTTATATATATATATATATTGATATAACTGACCTAAGCAGAGAAATGAGAAAACACACTTATGTTATGTAGAATATCTGTAGTGGGGAGGCTATTTGAGGGTGACCAGCATTGTATAGTTGTGCCATTTATAGTTTTTGCTTCTTAAAACTGTTCTGTCCAAACTTATGAATTTTTTTTGAGTTGAATGTCCATAGATATCTGCGATTTTCAGAGGGCATGGTTTAATCCTCTCCAGAATCATGTACATCATTGCAAAAACCAAAAAAAAAAAACTATTATGAAATGCATAGTTAGATGTTGTATACAATTGCCTTTCTGAATTATATACCAACTTACCTACCCCCCCCACCGAACCCTTCTATTTCCACTAATAGAAAAGTAATGAGGTACAGATTATAGACACATAGTAAAGGTTTTCAATTAGGATCTGATTTTCAAATGCAAACTTATATAAAATTAAACAAGTCTTGGAAAACATACTTCCATTTTAAAATTAATTATACATTTTATATATTATATATAAATATACAGTGAATCTGAATTTGTAAATAATGTTAGTTATGCAGACATTACTACCATGTGACAGTCACAAATCAAAATATGCTTTTCCTCTTGTCAGAAGATAAAAAAGTTCTATGCATAACATTTTACATGAGTATATATGTAAACTACATATTAATATTATGTCTGTTTGTATTTTTATTTATTAACTAAATATTTCTCAGTTATATATTTTTTGATATAAGGCATGTTTGCAAGAGTTGTAGGGCTGCGTGTAACGTAAAGGACATGCGAGGGATGGTATAGAAATAATATATGCCATTAGTCCTGTCTTGCAGATGTGGAAACCAAATTCAGACAGGTTAAACAATGTGCTTAGTCACATGTTTTTGTCTGATATTGAGGGAAAAAATAACAAAAACACAAAAATAAAGAAATCAACCAATCTTTTCAATGGTCCTTTAACTATACCACATGGTTTTTATATCCATCTGCCTTAACCAAACTAAAGTTACTTTGAGTTTTCAGTATGAACTTCTTGGGTACCTTGTCTTGACATCTTTTAATTTCAGGCTGCTAGGTGTTAGAGTAGATAGTTAGATCTGAGTTAAAATTCTACCTCTGTCCCTAGCTGTGTGAACAAGGGCAAATCATTTTACATGTGTCTCTTAGTTTCCTCAACTATAAAAAGGGTTTCCTAAAAGCACCTGAATTACAGGGTTTTTATAAAGATCCACAGTGCCTGGAATACAGTAATTACTTCATAAATGCTTGTTTACTTTACTTGGTCTGTTTTGAATTAGTGCAGCTTATTTTGTAGTCAGATTAAAGAATTATATCTGCTTTGCCTCATTTGTAAAATGAGTGTGTTAGATAAGACAACTAAAGTTCTTGAATGCATATATACCATTAGACAGTAGGTTCTAAAAATATGTCATGCCTTGTTTATATATTTCTATTAATGACTCCATCTAGAGCCCTAGGGCTCACTACTACTCCCTTTCTATACAATTTAGCATTGAATGCTAAGGAAATAACAAATACTATAATTAAGCCTTCTGATTTTTTTTTTCTTAATAGTAATAGCTAAAACCAACAGGGAATGATTTTTAGCAAATCTTTTGACTAAAATGCATGGTAGCATTCCACCTAGCATTTGCACAAGGGATCTTAAGGTCTGGGACTAGTCAGATACTACCCAAATTATTTAATTCTATCTCAGGGCCTTGGTGTATTAAAAGTTACAAGAGGGAAGTGGAGATGCATCATAAAGTTTGTATTTCAAGAAAAGCTCTAGTTCTGACTAAATGAAGGGAGTTGGGAATCAATTACCATTTGGGCATGTAATTGGAATAAATGAAAATACCAAAATAATGGAAGCTAATATATTCAGGATGATAGAATGAATCTGATAGATGGTGACTGAATTTCAGTAATAAAAAACAGAGGAATAGTTGTGGCAAGAGAGCTCTGTTGCAAAAAGCGGCTCCCAGCTATGAACATGGGATTGTAATATGGAGAAAGGACAGATTGTCATAAATAGCAATAAAACTACTTAAAAAGCAACTTAAACTACAAAGTGATGAGATTAAGTTCCTGTTTAATGAAGAAAGACATGAAGAGTGAGATCAGAAATAAAAAATAAAGAAAACCACAATTAAAAGGAAAGAATTATCAGTATTTTATATACTACAAACATTCAGTGAGTAACCTCTTAAGCAGTAATTTATTTTTAATTGACATGCTTTAATACATAGAATACTAGATTGGGTCTCAGGAGAGCCTGAGTTCAAATTCTGAATTATTCACAAAACTTTCTTGAGTTTTAAGCCTTAAAAGTTATAGGCAAGCTGCTATATTTTATGGGAAGGAGTTTTTTCTTTTTCTTTTGTTTTCTTTTGCATGGTAACAGCATTAAGTGACTTGCCCAAGGTCACACAGCTAGGTAATTATTAAGTGTCTGAGGCCAGATTTTGAACTCAGTTACTCCTGACTCCAGGGTCAGTGGTCTATACACTGCACAACCTAGCTGCCCTGGGAGGGAGTTCTTACAGAGAAGAGATCATATTTTTTGGAAATATTTGGTCCAAAAAGAACCTTGGTTCAAATATTACTTCTGAAACCTATTAGTGCAATATCTTACCCAAACACTGGGCTTACACAAATCAGGTCTCAATGGGAGGGATTTTTTCTAAAAGTATAGATACCTCTTTCTTCAGCTTGCTTCCTTCACCAGAAGTAACTGTCCTATTTGGGATGCATATTAAAATTTTTGTCACAGAAAATTTCAATATATCCCCAAAGTGGGTAACAGGGTCTCTATATCTCTTTACATTCAATTTAAATATGGATATTCACTCTTTATTTCTTCTCAGAAAAAAAAAAAAACAAAGTGGGGGGGAAGGATTGGAGAAAGCAGGATTTATCAAAATGCTACAGAAGTCTGTAAACAGATATAGAAACATATAAAGCACGGAAATAGTACTTAGGTTCCCCAGACTGTAACCTAAATTGGGGATATGATAATAGCAGCTCTCTGACTTTTCAATGAAATCCTTCACTCTCCTAAGTATGCACAATACCTTAAATATTCATAGTGCCACCCTGTACTTTAGACTCCCCCACAGGGATTGCTGAATAAAACAGTTCTTTCCCAATGATCCTACACCATTGGAGTAACTCACCATTTTCTCTCCAAGAAAACAACAACATAGAAACTATGTAAATGATCACCTTCATTCCCCAAGGAGTATAGAGCATCAGGAAATTCACTCTGTATATAACATCTTTTAGCTTTTTGGTTTTTGAATCATGGACTCTGTTAGCAGTCTCGTGAAGTCTTTTGAGGCAATTTTTAATATTATGAAAATGCCTAAAATGCATAGGCTTACAAAAGAAACAAATAAAATTGAAATAATAGCAATCATATCTATTTTTATTTAATCTATTAATTGATTTATCTATTTCCCATTCATCCATTCATTCACTCATTTATTTTTTTTTATTTTCCCTCTAACTTCACATTGTTCTAGAAATATATCCAGGTTGCCTCTCAACCAATCTGTTGCCAATGCTTACCAATTTCATCTTTGCAACATCTCTCAAATATGCCTGCTTCTCTCTTCTAATACTGTCATCACCCTGATGCAGACTTTAATCTCCTCTCATATTGGACTCCTAGAAGAACTGGTCTGCTTGACAGAAGCCATACTCCATTCAGTCTATCCTCTAGCTGCCAAAGTGATTGTTTTTTAAATGAAGGTCTAACCATGCCATATTTCTAATAAGAAAACTCTTATTGCTCCCTTTTACCTTCAGGCTCAAATGCAACATACTATATTTGGCTTTTAAAGTCCTTCATAACCTAGTCCCAACACATACATTTTTGATTTTGTTATACTTCTCTACTTCACCCCCAAATATTCTTCAATCCAGTAACAGTCACCTCCCTGCTCTTTCTTGAATGAGATACTATCTCTCACCTCTGGGCATGGAATGCTCTCTTCATCTTCAATTCCTGACACATAAAAAGCACTTTAAAATATTATTATTATTACTATTACTATTATTATTATTATTATTATTATTATTATTATTAAAAATATCAGCAGCAACAGTAGGAGGAGTTCTTTCAACTCAAACTATTTCTGGAATACTTATCTGGATTTCTTCATCATACTCTATTTTGTATAATATTTATTTCTGTTAACATTGGACCTTACCTCCACTCCTATACTTTAAAAGACTGCAGACTCTTTGAAGGTAAAAATATTATCATATTTTTTTGAATGCCTAATACTTCCAAATATCACATCACATTCTGCATATGTGACAATAAGCACTTAAAATAATTTTAGCTAATAACTGTTAGCAATATATAATAATGGACTATCATAACAGCCTGTCTGGTATTTTGAACATCCAAAAATTTAAGGTAGTTTCAGTCCCCTGGGCCAATTAAAATAATTTACCTGATAGAATAAAGTCAGTTGTTCCAGAGAGTTCAATACTTAAAGCCTAGAGATGTGCTATCAATCCAAGTTCATGAATTATCAGACATAGAGATAAGTAGATTTCTTAATTGGTAAGCATAAGAGGAAGATGAGTTTTTTCAAGAAATTTTGCTGATCCTGTCCTAGATGGTACAGTGAATAAACTTTTGATAGACCCAACTACAGTGGCTAGTATCAGAAAGACCTTACTTCAAATACAACTTTAGATAGCTATTAGTTATATATACCTGGACCAGTCTTTCTTTCCATTCTAAAATGAAAATAATAACGGGACCTACCTCCCAGAGATTTTGTGAGTATCAAATGTGATCCTAATAGGCAAGTCACATAATAATTATTTATAGATTTTCAAAGTTCATAGTAGAACTGTTAAATGATACACTAGACAGAACATTGGATTTAAAAACAGTAAGATTCATCTTCCTGAGTTCAAATCTGACCTCAGATACTTAGTAGTTGTATAACCCTGGATAAGACACTTTACCTTGTTTGCTTCAGTTTCCTTGCCTGTAAAAGGAGCTGGAGAAGAAAATGGAAAATCACTCTAGTATCTTAGTCAAGAAAACCCCAAAATGGGGTCATGAAGCATCAGACACAACTGAAATGACTGAACAAAATACAAAGAAAAAAAGTGCTTAGCACAGTAGCATGGTACTTAAAAGTGATTTTTTTCCTTCCTTCCTCCCTTAAAAGTGCTACATCATAGAATTTTCTCCTTATGACATATGGGATCTTGGCAATTCCCAGATTGAAAAACATTGAAATAAACATATAATGCATGACTGAGATGCCATGGTAGGAAATTCCAGCTAGAAGGCCAAAGAAATATGTGCTGAGTCACTATTTACTCTTTATATTTGACTTAATAACATGAGATAGAGAATTAGTTTACTCATTTTATAAGGAAGGAAGCAACTAAGAGAAGAAAAAATTCTATGGTCACATCTATAATAGTACTGACATTTAATCTAAGATTTGAACTCAGGTCCTCTTTCTTTCTCCTGTACCACACCATTTTCTTTCATTTTAAGAGAGTTGGCAACTTCTTTGGATGCAAGAAGAAAGGATACAGTAGATTCATGGGAAGAGGATAAAGGAGGATGGGAAGTTTGCTTTAAATTTGATTATCTGCATATTCTATATCCTTCCAGTAGAGGGTTCTGTGTCATAAACATATTTTACAGATTCATGAAACCTAGCATAAAACACAGAATTACAAAGGAAGCAAATCATGTTGAAATAAAGATTTCATTTTTTCACTCAAATTCATGGGGAAAAAAATCTGTCCATAGACCCCAGGTTAAGAATTTCTATTTTAGGAGAATTTGAGTTCCTTGAGGGCAAAATCTATTTTATTTTTTACTTTTGGGTCTGACCCTAGCAGAGCATAATGACTGACACAGAGTACGGCTAAATAAAGGTTTACTAAAAAGAATAGAATTTAGATTGGATTGGATGTCTGCTGCTGCTAATAACTGATAGATGTCTTTTCTCAAGGAAGCACTATAATAAAAAGTGGACTGGCTTCCCATCTCTATCTCCTCAAAGAATTTAGAGATGGAACCACTTCAATCACCTCTTCCATATCACCATTTAGATGAAAATTTCTTAGGAATTTTGTGGAAACGACAGATGACACAAGAAGAGTAATGGACAATGCAGAGTTTATTACCAAATATTTAATCCAAATTTTATAATATAGTACTATAATCACCATACATAAAAGAAAAAAAGAAAAAAATGACTTCTTTTCTGGCAGGGAGGGCCAACATTTTCATGGGGATATTCTAGATTGTAGGGTGCCAAGATCCTATTTCTGGTGATATAGAAGGGATAACTATCAAAAACTTCACATTAATTTTCTAGATTGTGCTGTGCCATGCCTCCAACTTCTATGACAGAAGGAATAACTATTTTGATAAAGTTGCTTTTAGATCTCTCACTCTCTACTCAGATCCAAAGTTCCTTACAATAGATATATGAATGAACTTTTAGCATTATTTTGTTCATAATTTGGGGACTACCTCTATTATAAAATTTAAGGAAACATACAGAGAGGATAAGGAGAAGCAAAAGGAAAAGAGAGCTAAAAGGAATCCTCTAGTAGGTTTCATTATTTTGTTATTCTTTATTATCTTTTCACAAATAAATCTTGCTCAAACAACTATCTCACTAGTCTTTTTCTTCTTTTTTTTCCTAAATGGGAAAGGAACATTCTGATACATAAAAAAAGGGAGCAGCTGTTTGTTGGTTCAGATATGAGAAGTGAGCTCTACATGGTTATTACCTTTATGCTACTATATGCTTTTTGGTTTTAATAAGAGCTGCAAGTGCAACAATGTTTCCACTTCCAAACTATACACTGGGGATACGTATGAATGTGGTGAACAAAAGCCATCCCACAAGCAATACTAATAGAAATGAATCACATAGGCAGTACCACTCAGATATCATCTCTCCATGTTGGAGTCAGGGCTTTTTTATTTGATGCAAAAATTTGTCCTTAGTCCTGCAGTGCCCAGGACTTCATTTATACCCTTTGTACATCTTAACTGCTGTGCTGGAATATATCACTGAGATTAAATTCCAAATGTAATCTAGGGAAATATTCACAAATAGCAGTCTGCATCTGCATTAATTGCATGTCTCAGTAGAATATGTCTTTCATATCTTAAGGCATTCTTTTTGCTTTAATACGATTAAGAAGTTCATTTAACCCCATGGATAAAATTATGCTTGTTTTCTATGACTTGGATATATGGATATATATAGAAACACAGGCATGTCGTAAAAATTTAGTTATATTTATTTCACTTAGCCCTTTTCTATTTAAATCATTCCATGAAAAAGATGAGGACATAATTCCAAATCAATGTATTTTTTTAAACTAGAAACCATAAGTAGTAGAAATAGATGGCATGTCACAGCAAACCTCATGCTTGTGGTGTTGTTGTTGTCACTGTCTTTCTACTAATAAACAGACAAGATACATGTGGTGTTAACATATTATGCAATTTTCTGACACTTTAATATACCTCTAATTTGAAAGGCAATTTGAAAAGATAATCAATTAAATTTTGCTTTTCAAGCTTGTAAGAGACAGTATAGTGTAGTAGATACATCATTGGACCAAGAGTTAAGAGATCCAGATGCAAATCTGATTTTAGATACTAAATAGGTTGTTCAGTCATGGTCAAGACATTGGAACTCTCATTTCTCATCTGTGATGTAGAATAATATTTGCAACATAGATTTTAAATAGTTGAGGAAGGAAGGAAAGAAGGAAGAAGGGAAGGAAGGTAGGAAGAAGGAAGGGAGGGAAGAAGGGAGCAAGGAAAGGAACATGGGAGGGAGGGAGGGAGAGATGAAGGATGATTTTTTAAAATGCCTGTCATGCATCAAATACTATGCTAATTATTTTACAAATATCTTTTCATATGACAATCCCAACAACCTGGGAAGCTTGAAGACCAGGGTTGTTGGAACAGGCAGAGGTAGATATTAGCACAACTCCTAAGTGCCTGGGGCCAAATTTAAACACAGCTGTTCCTAACTCTAGGCTTAGCAGTCTACCCACTCCACAAACTTGCAAAGAAAGTATTTTGTCAACTTTAAAGTGCCATGGATATATGAGATATTGATATTCTTATAAATCATGTTATCCAGAAGAAGATAAGAAAGTGTACTGGTAAATGAAGAAAGTTACTCACAAGGTTTTTTGTTTGTTTTTTGTTTTACCCCATCAACTGACAAATAAATAAATTTAAGTTTAAAAATAAGCTCAATTCTGTTCCTTAGGGCTTAGTTTCCTGTTCCATGAAATGAGGAATTTATACTGAATGATCTCTAGGTACCCTGTCAGGGAAAATATTCTCTAATTCTAATCCTAAAGTTACTATGGAATAAGGAAACTGCAATAAAAGTGAAACTTATCTGAGAATTCATTCAGTTGGTCAACTAGCATTTACGTATTTTTCTATGTGTTAATTCTAGGGGTGATTGGCAGGGAAAAAAAAGAAAAGAAACACAAAAGAATTTTTTTCCAGTTTTTTCCGATTTTTCCAATTCTCAAGAAGTTGAACATGAACGAAAACAAACAAACAATTATGTACAAACTAGATCTATAATGGATAACTTGGGGTTAGTCTAAGAGAGAAACCCTCAAAGAATACACATTTTACCTAAGTAATCTTGCTTAGCAGAAATGTTTAACAATTTCTTGCAAAAATAAGAAGCCATTAAAAATAAGTCCAACATCTGTCACATAACCTTTGTCTAAGGAATTTGTTTCTGAGGTTTTTATTACAGGAGAATACAGAGTTCCTTTGTTCTATCTGTACTTCACACCCACTCCCAGACAATGATATTATGGTTAAATAATTTTTCCTCTAAAAAGGAAATTAGTTTTAAGCAGGATTTCTTCTAGGAGTACTTTTTAAGCTTTTTATTAGAAGCAAACATACACACACACACACACACACACACACACACACACACACACACACACACAGACACACAGAAACCTTGTACTCTTGATTTTTTATTCAGAAGTACCCTAAATCCAGGTACTAAAATACCAACTAGCCTCAGCTGATTACATGTTGTAAAGGGAATATTTTGGGATTCTTTTTGAAAAAAGTTTTTCTGGGTTCTCAGGAAGCACTTAAAAGTCCACAAAGTTTCTTTGCAAAACTCACAAGTCAGCTTTAATTCTTGGAATACAGTCACAGTTGGATTTGGCAGATCTCCTCCTTAAGAGCTGTTTCCAAAGAAGAAATAAAAGATAGTCTTAGATAAAGAAGGGAAAAATTTGCTCTAATCACATTCTTTTGAAATGATAATGACTTCTGGAGGTCACAAGTTAGCTCTGATAACAGAAATTGCCTAAATTCTCCTTTTCTATCCTTCAGTGTTCTGCTCCCTATTCATTTCCATCCTGAGTTTCTAGAATTTAATCAAAATGTGTAGATTATATTTCAAACACTAAGTCTTCTCCTTTTTTATTTTAGCATCTACTGTGTGGAGTCAATTTAAAAATTGCAGGTCACTCAAAAGAGTGGTGGCAAGACTGAGCTGCAAACTCAGCCCTATTGAATTGAAGAGGAGAAACAGGACAAGGAATATCTATGGGAACAAGAGGAATAAGAAACTAGGTTCTCTCCCTCCAAATTCTGCTATCTTTTCATTTTACATACTTCCTCTAGAGATGAAAGGTAGCTTTAAGTGCAGGGTCAGAATTTGTTGATAATTCAACCCCAAAATAGATGGTAAATCAAACAAAGAAAAAGAAAAACAGAAAACAAAAATATGGCCCTTCTGTTTATGGGGGGGGGTAGGGAATGGCAGGATCAAGACTAAGGGGGAAGTAGAGTCAAAGATAAAGAGAGATTCAGTACAGGTTTATGATTAAGTTTAGGGCTATTTGTCCAGATTTCACCTTTGACCTTTTTCTATATTGTGGACCAACTAATTTATAACTGAGATTAACTCAGAATGCAATGAAAACCAACATCTTTTTCTAGAGACAAAAGTCATTATACAAGTTGAGATAGAAAATAAATAAGATTTATTTAAGCAACTAAGTAACAGAGAAGGACAAAAAAAGTATAAACAACTGTTCCAGTGAAGTGACAAATTCAATTTAGCTCACTTCTTAAGTATGGGGCAAAGAAATGGTGCAGAGGATATGAACCCCAGACTGGGATTAAAAAAAAATCACAACTTCAAATCTAACCTTAACCTTGATCCTTGAAATATCACTTAATCTTGTTTGCCTTTGTTTCCTCTTCAGAAAATGAGCTTGAGAAGAAAATGGCAAACCACTTCATTGTTTATGCTAAGAAAACTCAAAAGAGGCTATGAAGAGTCAAACAGGACCAAAATGATTAGACAATAACCATTCTTAAAGGAGTAAGGGAGCCAGATAAATCTTCCCTTGCTCATTAACTGCTGACCATACTTATATCCTTCCCCAAGATCTCCACAGTTACCAGGCTTCTCTTGTTTCTTCATGGTTTCCTTCTCCCATGAACCTTCATTCTCTCCTATAACTAAGAAAACTACACTTCCTATAATCCTCTTTGCCAATAAATTACTGCAGCAAGTAATGAAGGTAGAGATACTATGTTTCTTAGAAACTCTCTAGCTTCCCCGATCCCTGCCTGAGCCTTGTTCATGTCATTAATAATAGCAGCTCATCTGGGAGTGAGAAGTCTTTCAGGTCTGAATATCTTAGGATCATGGAATTGGCCGTAGGGATATAGAGATAATAGAGTCCAACCCTCTCATTTTATAGATGAAGAAACAAGAAGCATAAAAAGGTTAAGTGACTTGCTCAGGGACCATTCAGTTATTATATGTCTGTTGGAGCATTTTAACTCAGATCTTCTTGAATACATATCTAGTGCCTTCTCCACTATACTGTTTCCTCTCTAATCACCTCGGTGGTAACTTGAAGGAAATTTGGCATGCTAGCAAAAGATACATTTAGTGCATTTAACCGTTAAGAAAACATATGGAATTTTATTACCTAATTTGGAACTTTAAAAATACTCCATCTTTTTTTATTGTAATCCATACTTTTGTTTTTGACCTGGGCAGCTAAGGGGCACAGAGTGTTGGGTCTCAAGTCAGGAAAACTCATCATACAGAGTTCAAATCTGGTCTCAGATACTTACCATGTGATCATAGGAAAATCACTTAACCTTCTTTGCCTGAGGGTCCTTATCTGTAAAATGAGCTGGAGAAAGAAATGTCAAAGCACTACAGTATATTGAACAAAAAAACCATGACAAAAGGATAAAAATGTAAAATTAAATTATTCTAAACTATTCTATGGCCAAGCCAGCTTCTTAGGTCCTAGGATCCTGCAAAAACTTATAGTGCTTCCACAGATTTTATATAGTATAACAATGATTATATATACACATATCTATGTATGAATATTTCCTCACATATAAATATATATATATATATACATATGCACACACATCTAGTTATTTGTATACATTATTTAATTTAATCCTTAAAATAACTTCACAAGTTAAGGATTAAAAGTATTCACATTTCTATTTCATAAATGAGAAAACTAAAGCTTATTGAAGTGTAAATAGAAATAGACTAGCCTCATCAATGAGCACCTTTGAGCTTTCCAATTTCATTCTAGTAGACTTTGATTACTAATTTATTTTTGCTAATATGGAACAGAAATATAGCAAGGGTAGTGAATCCAATCCTGTAATTGGAATCAGTAAGTATTGAGACAGAATTCTATCTTAGACATACTCCCTGTTCTATAGACCCTGGGTCAGCTATGTAATCTCTTTGAACCTCAGTTTTCTCATCTGTAAAATGAAGATATTAATACCAATTATCTCATAAAGGATTTGTGACTATTGAATGATAAAACACACAAGTGTTTTGTAAGCCTTAATTTCCATAAAAATGTTAAATAATAATTATAGATATTTAAACTCTTTTAACCAGACCAGAGATTTTTTTCTCTAAGCTTTTTCCCACGTAATTTGAACTTGACCACCTGCTATATGCTTTTTCCTCTCCTTCATGCTTCTAGGTTTGTAGGAGATTGCAAAAAGAAAGACTTTTCTAAAGTCCTACTTGAGGATGAGGGGTTTAAATGCATCCATTTTTTCTTTTCTCTTTTCTTTTCTTTTCTCTTTTCTTTTCTTTTTTCTTTCCTTTCCCTCCCCTCCCCTCCCCTTCCCTTCCTGTCTCTTCCCTTTTCTTTTTTTGTTTGTTTTTCACTAGTCAATGAGATTAAGTAATTTGTCCAAGGTCACACAGCTAGGTAATTATTACATGTCTGAGGCCAGGAACTCAGGTCTCTTTGACTCCAGGACAGTGCTCTATCCACTGTGCCTCATAGCTGCCCCCATAAACAGTTCCATCTTGTTCCCTTGAGCTAGTCACATAAAACAGAGCATTTCAATTCTACATACAGGGTCTAAATCTGTGTCTATGAATATCTTGCTGCTCACCTGATTCTTCAGGACCACCATCTCTCAGTAGAGTTACTGGAGTTATTTGCCATTTCTTTCTCCACATCATTTGACTTGCTCAGGGTTACACAGCTTCTTAGTATGAGTAGAATTTGAATTCAGAGAGATGAGTCTTTCTTACTCCAGGCTGGGCACCATCTAGAAACCTTATATATTCAGTGAAGTTAACTGTTAAATATTGGACTTAAATCAGTGCTTCTATCCTTAAATTTCTCAGTGACTCTATGGGATTAACTGATAAACATACTAAAAATCATCTCTACTCGCGCTAAATCGCTCAGGATTAATTGTCGAGGAAATCTTTTTTTAGGACCTTTGCTCATTATTTTATATTTTCAATACTATTTGATAAAATGGAAAGCAACTTAGCTCCTCATTTTAAAGCAAAGAATTTCTTTTTGTTTTTTTCTTTTTATTATATTTCTTTTTATTTTTGTACAAATGATGCTTTATATACATTACTAAAATATTCTTGTTTAAGAGTAAACATAATACCCCTTCCCCAAAAAGATATAGACCCCCATGAGCAATAAATTAAAGAGAAAAAATTAAAATTAAAAATATTAATAATAAGGGCAGGCAGGCGGTGCAACAGAACCCTGGCCCTGGAGTCAGGAGTACCTGATCTCAAATCTGACCCCAGACATCCAACAATCACCCAGCTGTGTGACCCTGAGCAAGCCATCCCAACCCCACTGCCCTGCAAAAACAAAAACAAAATATAACAATAACAATAATAATAATAATAATAATAATAATAATAATAATAATAAATTACTTCAGTCTGTGTCCCAACACCACCAGCTCTGTTGTGGATGTATCACATTCTTTATGATAAGTCCATCACAAAAACTGCTTTCATATTTTTCCACTGTTGCCATTGATGTTCTCAACTCCCTCCATTTGTACTTCCCCACTACCATGTACTATGTTTTCTCTCTCCTTTCACTCTGTCCCTCTTCTGAAATGTGCTGTAGGGTAGCTGAGTGGTTCAGCAGACTGATCATTGGCCCTGGGGCTAAGAGTCCCCAAGCCCACATACCACCCCTAAGGCCCAGCAACCACCCAGCCCTGTGATTCCAGGCAGGTCATCCAATTCCAGCCCCTTGCAAGAAGTAAAAAAGAAAATATGTTATATCTGACCACTTTCCCCAAAGGGTCCACCCCCTCCTCCATCACTCACATCCCTCCCTTCCCCCAGTCCCCCTTCTCTCCTTCTTACTCTAGATGTCTATACCTCATTAAGTATAAATTCTATTCCCTCTCCAAACCACCTGTGATGGGAGTGAAGGTTCCATCATTCCCCCTCACATTCCCCCCTTCCATATCATTGCAGTAGCTCAATGGAATTAAAAAAAAAACTTAGGATATGAAATATCTTAGGCTATTCCATCTCTCCTTTCTCTTACTCCCATTCCATTTCCCTTTTAGCCACTGACTCCATTTTTACAATATATCTTCAAATTCAGCTCTCTCCTGTGCTTCATCTATAAAACTCCTTCTACCTGCTGTATTAAATGAGAAGTTTGTTATGAGTATTATCAGTATCATTTTTCTATGCAGGTATACATGTAGTTCATCATCATTAAGTCCCTCATATTTTACCCTTCTCATCCACTCTCTTTGCTTTACCTGAGTCCTGTATTTGAAGATCAAACTTTCTGTTCAGCTCTGGCCATTTTAACAGGAGCATTTGAAATTCCCCTGGTTCATTGAAAATCCATCTTTTTCCCCCTGGAAGAGGACATCTAGTTTTGCTTGGTAGTTGATTCTTGATTGCATTCTGAGCTCTTTTGCCTTCAGGAATTTGATATTCCAAATCCTATGAGCCTTTAATGTAGTTGCTACTAAGTCCTGTGTGCGCCTGACTGCAGCTCCATGATATCTGAATTTTGTCCTTCTGGCTTCTTGTAATCTTTTCTCCTTGACTTGGGAGTTCTGGAACTTGGATATAATATTCCTTGGGATCATTTTTGGGGGGATCTCTTTCCAAGGGAGATTGGAGGATTCTCTTTATTTCTATTTTGCCCTCTGCTTCTAGGATATCTGGCCAATTTTCCTGTAGGTATTCTTTAAAAATGATGTCAAGACTGTTTTGCTGATCATGACTTTCAGGTATCCCAATTTTTTAAAATTATATTTTCTGGATATGTTTTCCAGATCAGTTATTTTTTTAATGAGGCATGTCACATTTTCTTCTAATTTTTCATTTTTTTGGTTTTGAAGTATTGTGTTGTGATTTCTCATAAAGTCAGCAGCTTCCTTTAGTTCCATTCTACTTCTGAAGGGTTTGCTTTCCTCAGAGAGCTTTCTTATCTCTTTTTCCATCTGGTCAATTCTGCTTTTTAAAGCATTCTTCTCAATAACTTTTTGAACTGTTTTATCCATTTCACCTATGCTTGTTTTTAACATGCTATTTTCTTCAGCATTTTTTGGATCCCCTTGACTAAGCTGCTGACTTCTTGCTCATGTTTTCATGCATCTCTCTCATTTCTTTTCCTAATTTTTCTTCTATCTCCCTCACTTGATTTTCAAAATCTTTTCTGAGCTCTGTCATAGCCCGAACCCAATTTCCATTTTTCTTGGAGTCTTTAGATGCAGGAGCTTGTACTTCCTCATCTTCAGATTGAGTATTTTGATCCTTCTTGGGATCATATACACTGCATTTCTCAATGGTGTTCCTCTTTTTTCTCTGCTTCCTCATTTACCCAGCCTGTGCCTGGTCTTGGAGTGCTTCTTGAGCTTTTGAGTATATTCGGACCCCCCCCCACACACACACACACACACACACACAAGGATTTCAGCGTGTGAAGCTCTGTCTTCCCTCCTGATCTGTGAATGACCACAAGCACAACCCTCTGCCATGGTGCTGAGGTTGGGGGTCCTGCTGTTCTATGGGGTCCTAGACTGTTCCCAGAGTCCTGTTCCAGGTACAGAGGTCAAATCTTGGAAGTTTCTGTCTTGTCCCCTCCCTTTGGTAAGCTGAGCAGTCAAGTTTCAGCTGCCTGGGGGTTCCTGTAAAGCAAAGAAACTTAACCTTTTTTTTTGGTATCATAAACATAAAGCCTTTCCAGTGAAGCCTGTTTTTCAGAATAATGTCTTTAAATAATTGATATAAAAGCTAATGTTAAGTTAGAAAGGTAAATAAAAATGAAGATACATTTTTCTCTAACTATATTCCTAAACTGCTAAAATCTATTTAACTATAGATTAAAAGTTCCTCCCTTAAATTCATAAAGTATAAACTAAAAATATATCAAAGTAATTAAATTTATCTAAAAAATCACACATTCATCAAATTCCAAATCTTGACTACTGTTCAGTTATGTTTGTATCATGTTCAGATAAGCCCAGTTCCACCTTTATTCATAGTTGACAAAGGTCTACAGCCAAATTGCCCTCAGGTCTTTAGGAAGTTGCTTTTGTAGTATTTCTGGGAGAAGGGCAGAACTACTTTATCAATTTTATACAGTTACAGGACTGGCATAATTTTTGCTAAAAAAACAAATAGGTGAATGAATAAAAACATCTATTACAAACTTATATGAAAAGTATGGTGCTAAGAGCTGGTGATGTAAATAGAAAGAAGGTGATTTTCCTTTTATTCAAGAACCTCACATTTTAAAGGGAAAAACAACATATACAGAAAATATCAGCTACAGATCAAAAGGAAAGATCTCATGGCCCTTAGGATGTAGCTCCAAAGTGGATTGTAATGATGAAGGTGCTTTTCCTCTGTCATAGTTTCAAAATGAGAGTTATACAAAAATAACTAGCAAGGGAAGTGGATTCTTGAGCTCAACACTAATGCTGAGCTCTCATTAGTGGGTCTCCTTTTGATTTCTACTAGTCACTCAGAATTGTCATACAAATGTTGACTTCTATTCATGTCCACCATTTAAGGACAGCATATAATAATAAGTTTGAATGAAAACCACGAAAATGAAAATGCCAAACAAAAACTACCATGTGTCAGATTGTAAGTTTCACTCTTGTACATAAAATACCACAGAATCACTCCCACTGCCTAGGGTACAATTATAAAGTAAAACTATTTCTCCAGGTCCATTATTTTTTCCCTTAAAATAAAAATAAAATTCTATCAAATTCTTCTGCCATTTTTTTTTACATTTCATTCCAATCACCTCTCAAAGTACCTGATTTTGTGTAAAACCATTGTCTATATTAAAAGAGGAAACGAAGACTGATCACACTCCCAAAAATCATAGATAGTGAAAGATATTCTTTACAATTGAAAAAAATTTTAGAGGTCTGGAGATGACTATGCTACAAAACTTCGAACCTATATCTGGCAATATTCACATATATATTAGGACACCAAAGTTGATTTCTCTTCTTTCCCATTTTCTGTGGGAAGGGTATCCTCTCTGATGTTCTGGTAAGTACCACTTATTCCTAGATGCTCTAGGGTAGACTCATGAAAAAATAAAGTGTTATTTCAACTTGCAAACAGCTTGTTATCTTTGAATATTAGTTAAATCGAATAGTGGAATAATATTTGAACATTTGTTTAGAATATTAATTTTTCTTCTCAAGTCTACCATCTAAGTCTAGCAACTGAGATGGATCATTTAGGCTTAAATCATGTAACTGGCAGATCTGGGGTCAGATTCCTATTAGTGTATGTTCAATATTTGAATATAATGAAAGGGGCAGCTACATGGAATAGTGGATAGAACCTGTATAAACCTGGGCATAATAATAATGGACATAATGGGTAATCTTGTTATTTTGCCAAAAAAAAGAAACATAGTGAGAGTGAGTGTGTGTGTGTGTGTGTGTGTGTGTGTGTGTGTGTGTGTGGGAGAGAGAGAGAGAGAGAGAGAGAGAGAGAGAGAGAGAGAGAAGAGAAGAGAAGAGAAGAGAAGAGAAGAGAAGAGAAGAGAAGAGAAGAGAAGAGAAGAGAAGAGAAGAGAAGAGAAGAGAAGAGAAAAGGAGAGGAGAGAGGAGAGAAGGAGAAGATGAGGAGGAAATTAAGACAGCATTGTTTATTCATGAGTTGAATTTCATTTCATTGTCTACTATCTTGGGGCATTCAAACTTCAAGTTATTCTATAGATATAATAAGTTTAGTGATATACATATTCACACATATTCTCTCAGCAATGTTTATGCTGTATTTTATAATCATACATCTATTAATGTTTGTCCTCTATTTGAAAGAAGATCACAACATCAGATGAGTGACAATATGACAAGCATGTGAATTGGATTTGAGTAAGAAGGTGCTATGCCAAGTCACCAGTCTTACTTTCTCCTCCAGAATCGTCTGGATCCAGTGGTCAGATATGAAATAGAATAACTGGAGATGACTCTGGATGCAAGACAATCAGAGTTAAGTGACTTGCCCAAAATCACACAGCTTTAAGAGTCATGTGTCTGAGACCAGATTCGAATTCCTGACCTCCTGACTCCAAGGTCATGCTCTTATTGCAATACCTAGTTGCCCTTATACATCTATTGATGAGCCAGCAAAGCATTATCAGGGAGTTAGAATATATTAAATCAAAAAAATTAGGCAAAAAAATGTTTAATCTTTCCCCAACAGAAAAAGTGAAGACCTAAATTTTTTTAATTCAATTTTAAATATTTTTAGGTTTTTTTTTTGCTTTTTTGCAAGGCAATGGGGTTAAGTGGCTTGCCCAAGGCCACACAGCTAGGTAATTATTAAGTGTCTGAGGCTGGATTTGAACTCAGGTACTCGTGACTCCAGGACCACTGCACTCTATCCACTGTACCACCTAGCTGACCCTAAACCCTAAAAATTTTTGAGCCCCACTGTGTTTAGGAAATTCGAAATACTTTATGTATGATAAATTGTTTGTATTCTCTAATACTATTGTTTTCATTTATGTATAATATTCAAATATTGTTCACACTTCAGTATTTTAAGGATATGTGATTTCTTTTTTTTTTTTTTTTTGCAAGGCAGTGGGGTTAAGTGGCTTGCCCAGGCCACACAGCTAGGTAATTATTAAGTGTCTGTGGCTGGATTTGAACTCAGGTACTCCTGACTCCAGGGCTAGCACTTTATCCACTGCGCCACCTACCTGTCCCCGTGGATATGTGATTTCAACAGTGTGGGTGCATCATCTACTGTTGTAGATCCTATCTCTACATGCTTAGTATAGGCCCTTATGTAAAAAGTTAATGAAAAGAAAAGACG
Source organism: Macrotis lagotis (assembly GCF_037893015.1). Taxonomy (NCBI): domain Eukaryota; kingdom Metazoa; phylum Chordata; class Mammalia; order Peramelemorphia; family Peramelidae; genus Macrotis; species Macrotis lagotis. The sequence goes on along the minus strand of NC_133659.1, from coordinate 179,911,105 downwards.
TCCATGTGGAAGCAGAGTTTCCAATGATGAATCATTTCACATTTAGTCAGCCTGGTACACAGAGGACAGCCCATTCTCAAGGCTATCTTGAAAACCTTTTATTCTTTTTTTTTTTTGTTTTTTTAGGTTTTTGCTAGGCAATGGGGTTAAGTGGCTTGCTGAAGGCCACACAGCTAGGTAATTATTAAGTGTCTGAGACTGGATTTGAACCCAGGTACTCCTGACTCCAGGGCCGGTGCTTTATCCACTGCGCCACCTAGCCGCCCTGAAAACCTTTTAATCTTAATAGCACCTGTTTGAACTTTGTTTCACCAACAGAGATGCTATAAACTCAGGTTCTTTATATCTAGATGAAGCACAGGAAGAACACTTTTCTTGGAAGCAGATTAGAGATAAGATGCTTCCGTAAAATTTGAAAGCTGTGAGGTATAATTATATTTTATTTTCAAGAATCTGCATAAAATCATAAATATTTTGCATATTTATAGACAAAGCCATATGTTCTGTAAAGGCACGTTTTTCATTTCTTATATTATTCTCTTTCTGTATTTATCTCTTCGAAAGAAAGCATGATACAGAGGATGAAATACTGACCTCACAGTGAGAAAAACCAAAATTTAAGTCCCACTTTTGGTATATATTAGATGCATACTTCTTTATAAGTCACTTAATCTCTCAGTATTTAGGCAAATCTTAAAGAGTGTAGGCTGTTCAATAGTTGCCAATATTCATTGATAAAATGAAGTTTTTTCTCTACCCGGTCTTTAATAAGAGATCTGCCAACTATTATTTTTATATCTCTCCCTTATGTGTCTGTGTCTATTTATATTGTAGTGTTTACATCTTTGTAGTTAGATGTCACAGTGTATAAGTGCATAGGATAGAGTCCTAAGACTTTATTCAGTAAGTCCAGAGTTCAAAACCGGCCTCAGAAACTTTATATAAGCCCCAATTTCCTCATTACAGAACAGTAATAAGAACACTTCAAAGATTTTTGGGAGTTCTTACTGTGGAAATTGTTATTATTATACTGCTAATTGTTGCTAATCTCTAATTGCTAATACATATATAAGTGGCCATATAAATTATATATATAGAGAGAGAGAGAAAGAGAGAGAGAGAGAGAGACTGATAGATATCTATGTATAATAGATCTCTCTCTATATGTATGTATGTAAATATGTGTATATATGTGCACATATATGCACATGCATGTGTGTATAGATATATATCTGTACAGGTAGATTATATATATATATATATATATACATAGATATTTTTATTGATATTTTTTTAATGCATCATCTTTATTCTAAATATCTCCCTCTCTACTCCCCAGTGCAGTGAGCAATGCCAGTAACAAACAATAATAAAGAAGAACTGAGGTTGTGGAGAGAAGTAGCTTAGCAAAACTAACCAACATCAGTCATTTCACAGGGAGCTAGGCAACATAATAGACAGAATGCTAAAAGACCAGATAGAAATTTTACCTCAGATACTTAGGAAATTGTATGACAGTGGACAAATCAAAGGGCAAGTCATTCTCAGTTGTGAATTTCCTAGTTGAAAAAAAAAATAACCTCTTGAACTGTTAGATGGCTTGTCTCCCTTTTTGAAAGAAGACAGCTTGATGGTACAAGAAGATAGGATTCTGGCCCTAGAATCAGGAGACACTATCTGTGTGACCATGGGCAAGTCACTTAATCTAGTATGACTCAGATTTCTGTAAATGAGTTGGAGAAGAAAGTAACAATCCACCCCAGTATTGTTGCCAAGAGAATTCCAAATGAGGTCTCAGAGAGTTTCAAATAATTCAACAACACAAATAATTCAACAATACACTAATGCTGTGTACATTATGAAGCAAGAGTAGAGAAATGCTTTCCTTCCTTTCTGTACTTTGCTCTATAATGGATTACCATGCATTGTTGAACTCTTCCTATTGCTTAGATATTTAAAAGCCTTCAAAGATATGTATAAGTTTGACTTTTTATGTAGTCAAGGGACTGGTTTGAATCTCATAAAGGGATCTCCAGACACTAATACCTTTGTTAATACATTAATAATTTAGTACCTCTATTATGACATCTGTTAAGCTTGGGTTGAGGAGGAAACCAATTCCCTTAAAAGTGTTCCCAAAAACTTAGAGAGGTGTCTAAGATTTTGTTTTGTTTGTTAGTTTTTGCTTTTTGTTGTTTTTAGTCTAGCTAAATCTTGTAGAATTATCCCCTGGAAATTATTTTAATTGTAAGATTCATAAATTTAGGTGGGAGGGTAAAATATATTCCACTGTTTCTAAAGTCTTTTCCTATTCTAAGTCCTTTTATCCTGAAACTAACCTTTATTCCACATACTTTACATAAAATATAATTGGATCCTAGATTTAAAGCTAGAAACTTACCATTAGATCATCTGTTTACTAAAGCTCAGAGAAATAAAATAACTTGCTTAAAGTAGAAAATGGCAAGAACAGAATTACATGGCCTTTGATTTTTGATCCAGTGATCTTTTCATTGCCCCATTCTGTGTCTACATTTATTTATTTTTCTACTTTATGCAGAAATGTGCAAAGCTTTTAGTCTTCCTTTTACCCTAGTATTGTAAAATCAGTGCCAAAGTTATTTATATACTAAAGTCAAATCAGTACAGAAATATATTGGCTTGATGATTGCTTTTACCTTGGAAATGATGGATAATCTGATGCTCTGAAAATACTTCTATAACTGTCCTCTCAAAAATCAAACTGTGCCTTTTTTTGTAAAAGATGGTGATAGACATTGGGCAAGAGCAATACAAACTCTCTTAAATGCATTCTATGTATACATACAGCTCTGCCCTTATACATGTATAGTCACTCCATGTCCTATTTATGATAAATTTCTTTCTCTCCATAAGACAGAGCATCATGTAATATGTACTCTGATACTTGCCAATTTGTCAGCTAGTCAACTCATAAAAATTGGACTATTGTTTTGTTTTTAAAAATATTCATAGTTATAGACATAATCTAGTTGGAGTCAGAGGACTCAGTCCTTTCGATTAGCTTCATGTTTAGCTATAACTAACATGGGCTTGAAAGAGAAGCATATCTAGCATTTATAGAATTTAAAAATTTGCAATATATTTGCATATATTATTTCATTTAGAACTTGGAAAAGTACTGTAAAGAACATTCCATTATTTCCCCCATTTTATAAATGAAGACACCAAGCACATGACTAGCCCAGAATCACATAGAAAATTTCTGAGGCAAGAACTTAAATCTTCCTGACCTCATCTAAACTTTCTAACCACTGAACCACATAATGACTTAATGGCCAGATATTTTTTTCTACTACTCTGATGATATAATCTTCTATTATCTGATTTCAGAAAGTTAAAAGGATTGAATACTCTCAACAAGTATGACTCCTGTGTGTATATTACAAGTGGTTCTCTTTTATAAAGCAGCTGAGAAGAGCAAACAATACCTCACTCACTGATAAGAAAGGTTGATATCTGGTTAACACTATAGATTTCTCAAGTATAACTGAAAGAGATGAAATGAAAAAAAGTTCTTAGAGAAGAAACAAAATGGCTGCATACAAACAAGAACCCTGCTGAACTATTTTAAAGTTTCTTTCCAAAAAACTTTGAAATTATACCCCAAATCAAATTTTGGAGTGACAAAACCAGGAAAAGGTTGAAATGACATTTTTCCACTGAAAGACAACTGAAAAGATCAGCAGAAGAGGTCAATTAAATAGGGCAGGGATCAGACCAGAGCATAGAAGCTATGGGCTGCAATAGTAGCAAGGGCAGCAGAGTCAGCAGTTTCAGGAACTCTCATCCCAGTGATAAAAGGGGGCCAAACAACTAGTCAGAAAAAAGATTGCAGAAGACCCTTTGCTGGTATTAGTTGCAGCTGATAGTGATTGGCAATTTAATTATTCATACACAGATCTAGGTTTGAATTCCAGGGCAGAGAGGAACAGCAGCACTTGTGTTCTTAGGACTGCAGGGGACATGATCAGAGAAGCATTATTACCTTTAGCTGCAGAAGAATAGGACCCATTAGTGGGTAAAGACCAGAGCAAAGAGTAGGAGAGAAGTGACCATAACTTTTTATACCAACTTGGGACCACCAAAAATTTTCAGATGTCAAGAGATAGCTTTGAAAATAAGTAACAGGAAAGGTTGAAGCTTGGGGCAGTACCTCTCCAGTCCTAGGTAAGTTGAATCTAACTTTAATATAAAGTTAAAAGCCAAGAATTAGGCTGGAAAAATGAGCAAACAATAACAAGAAGAACAAAAGCCACAATAGAATGTAATCATGACAAGTTATTACACTGGCAAAAAAAGATCAAGACATAACCTCAGCAAACAATAAGAAGAAAAAAGGTACAAGCAAAAATTTGTACAAAAACTTTGACCAGAATTCCTGATAAAGCTAAAGAAAGAGATAAGGGTAGTGAGAACCTGCAGCCAGAGATGGCAGAGTCACCAGCACATCCAGAGTTCTCAGCCCATAAATGGTAAGGGGTTCAGGGGAGACTACAGAAATCTCTCTGCTCTCCCTGGGGCAGGACTCAGCTGTTTTCCTGTACTCAGATCTAGGTTGTAGTTTGGGCTTCCACACTACTATAGCTGAGCAGAGACCATCCTCACAGGGGCAGAGGGGAGGGCCTAAAGCCTCTCATAAGACTTTAGAGAAATTAATATCACTATCGATTGTTCCAAACCCCACCTCAAAAGGCTTGGAAGTGTGGGTAAATAAGTCATAGGCTGAGGAAATGAGCAAAGAAGAGAAAAAGAAGAGTCACACCATAGAAACTGACTTTGCTACCATGGAGGACCACAATATACATAATCAAATAATGACAAAATTGAAGCTTCTATATCTAAAACGTCCAAAAGAAATAGAAAATGGGCTCACACTATGGATGAGTTCAAAAAAGATATTGAAAAGCAATTAAGAGAGGCTGAGGAAAACTTGGGAGGAGAAATGAGAGCAATGCAGCTAAATCATGAAAATCAAGTCAGCAACATAGTGAAAGAAATATAAATTAAAAAACTGAAGAAAATAATAAGTTAAAAACGAGTTAAGGCCAAATGGGAAAACACAACAGAGAAGGCAAATGAGGAAAATACCTTAAAAAGCAGAACTGGCCGAATGGAAAAGGACATAAAAAAAGCTCTCTGAAAATAGTAACTCCTTCAAATGCAGAATAGAACTAAAGGAAACTGATGACTTTCTGAGAAATCAGGAAGAAATAAAACTGTACCAAAATAATTAGAAGAAAATTTAAAATATCTCATTAAAAAATGAACCTTGAAAACAGATCTAGAGGAAAATTTAAAAATGATTGGGCTACCTGAATGTCATAACCAGGAAAAGAGCTTAGACTTTATTTATGAAGAAATTTATTTATGAAGAAATAATACAGCAAAATTGCAATGAGATCCTAGAAGTAGAGGGTAAAATAGAAATTGAGGGAATTCACCAGTGACCTCATGAAAGAGGTCATTATAAATATATATATATATATATATATATATATATATATATATATATATATATATATATATATATATATGCCAATGGTAAAAGAGGCACAAAAATTCAGTAAAGAAAAGAACTCTATAAAAAGCAGAAGAGGTCAAAAGAAAAAAAAAGGTACAAATGTTCTGTGAAGGAAATAATTTCTTAAAATTTTGAATTGGATTAACATTAAGAAACAATAAGAAAAAATGAAAACAAAGTCAAAGAAAGAATATTATAGCCAAACTCCAGAACTCCCAAGTCAAAGAGAAAATACTAAAAGCTTTGAGAAATAAGCAATTCAACTACCATGGGTCTATGGTCAGAATTACACAGGATCTGACATCATCTACATCGAGGGCTTGTAGGGCTTGGAATAAGATATTGTGGAAGGCAAAAGATCTTGGTTTATAAACCAGAATCAACTACCCAGCAAAACTGAACATCTTCTTTCAGAGGAAAAGTTGGATTTTCAATGAAAGAAGGGAATTTCAAATTTTTATTGAAATAGCCAGAGCTGAACAGAAATTTTGATTTCCAATTACAAGATTCAGGTGAACGATAGAGGGGGTGGATGAGTACTAACTATGAGGAACTTAATGATATTGAACTGTTTGTATTCCTGCATGGGAAGAAGATACTGATAATTCTTATTAACTTTCTCATTTATAAGAGCAGTTAGAAGGAGCATATGTAGACAAGGCACAGGAAGGAGCTGAATATGATGGTAAAATAAAGTAAAAAGATGGAGTCAATGGGTACTAAAGAAAAGTACTTGGAGTAAGGAAAAGGAGAGGAAAAACAGGCTAAGATATTTCACATAGGAATCAAGAGGAAGCTTTTTATAATGGAGTGGAATGGGGTAAGGTGAGGGGGAATGAGTGAACTTTCATTCTCATCATAAATGGCTCAGAGAGGAAATAACATACACACTTAATAGGGTATAGAAATATATCTTACCCTAGACAAAAATGGGAAGAAAGGGATGGGATAAGGGGGATAGGAGGTGGGGAGGGAAGGGGGCAATAGGTGATGGAAGAGAGGGAAGATCATGGGATAGAATACTCAGATACCACACACTTCTGAGCAGGGACAGGGTGAAAGGAGAGAGAGAGAGAGAGAGAGAGAGAGAGAGAGAGAGAGAGAGAGAGAGAGAGAGACAGAGAGACAGAGAGACAGAGAGACAGAGAGACAGAGAGACAGAGAGACAGAGAGACAGAGAGAATGAGAATAGAAAAAATGAGAGTGGAAAGAAGTAGGGTGGAGGGAAATCCAAGTAGAGATAGCAACTGTGGGAAAAATATTGAAGAAACTTCTTTGGGGGACTTATGAAAAAGAAGACAACTCATCCCAGAGACAGAACCATTGGAATCTGAACACAGACTGAAATACTTTTTTTTCTTACTCTTAGTATTCTTGCATTTTCTCATCCTTTTTGGGGGAGAGGGGGGTTATGATTACTCTCTTCACAAGATTCTAGTAATAATATTAAACAAACAAACAAACAAATAAATAAATAGGAAAGAAATCAAAATGATAAAAATGATAGTAGAAAACTTGGGGGGCTGACCTTGGTAAAAGAAAGTTATAAATAGAGAATTAGCTGCTTGGTCAAAGACACAAAAATTGCTGAACAGAATTGAACAATGATAAAAGAGGCACAAAAATTCAGTAAAGAAAAGAACTCTATAAAAAACAGAAGAGGTCAAAAGAAATAAAAAAGGTACAAATGTTCTGTGAAGGAAATAATTTCTTAAAATTTTGAATTAGATTAATATTAAGAAACAATAAAAACAAAGTCAAAGAAAGAAAAAAAGAAGAAGGAAACATGAAGTATGCCATAACAAGAACAATAGATTTGGAAAATAGGTGAAAGAAAGATAATAATTTTGCATTAACTAAAAGCCAAGATCTTTTTTTAAATTTATTTTTATTAAAGATATTATTTGAGTTTTACAATTTTCCCCCCAATCTTACCCCCCCCACTGAAAGCAATCTGTCAGTCTTTAATTTGTTTCCATGTTGTACATTGATCCAAATTGAGTGTGATGAGAGAGAAATCATATCCTTAAGGAAGAGACAAAAAGTCTACTGAAGGACATTTACTTGATTTCCAATTCTTTGCCACCACAAACAGGGCTGCTATAAATATTTTTGTACAAGTGATATTTTTCCATAATCCTTTCCATTTTTCTATCATCTTTTCCCATCATCTCTTCAGGGTATAGACCCAGTAGTGCTATTGTTGGGTCAAAGGGTATGCTCATTTTTGTTGCCCTTTGGGCATAGTTCCAAATTTCTCTCCTGAAAGGTTGAATGAGTTCACAGCTCCACCAACAGTGTGATAGTGTCCTGGATTTCCCACAATCCTTCCAACAATGATCATTATCCTTTCTGGTCATATTGGCCAGTCTGAGAGGTGTGAGATGGTACCTCAGAGAAGCTTTAATTTGCATTTCTTTAATAATTAATGATTTAGAGCAATTTTTCATATGGCTATGGATTGCTTTGATCTCTTCATCTGTAACAGCCAAGATCTTAAAAGAACATAGACATAATATTTCAAGAAATTATAAAGGAAAATCTTCCTAATATTTCAGATTCTGGGAGAAAATGTTAATTGAAATATGAGTCTTCTCACATAAAAGAGATATAATAGGTTTGAATGTCTTTTTTATTTCATTTTATTATTTTATTTATTTTATTCAGTTCTGACCTTTTGGTCCAGAATGCTTGAAGCTCTTTTAATGAATTAAATGTTGATATGTCCCCTGAAGGATTATACTTAGTCTTTCTGTAGATTATTCTTGGTTGTAACCCTAGTTCCTTTGCCTTCCAAAAAATATCATATATCAAATTCACTTTCTTTTTTAGAAGGAAATTGCAAAGCCTTGTGTGATCTTGGCTGTAACTTAATGGAATTTGAATTGTTCCTTTATCACTACTTACATCAAGTTCCCCTATTCATTGAAGTTCTGGAATTTGCTAAAAGGTACTATAAACAGCAACGTAAAATAAAAATTCTATAGCAAGTTTTTCTAACAAAGGCTTCATTTCTTAAATATGTTGGGAGCTGAGACAAAATAATTAAAAATAAGATCCATTTATCTATTGATTAATAGTAAAAGGATAGGTACATACAATTTTAGAGAAACAAATTAAAGCTAATACAATCATATGAAATTGCTCTAAATCATTATTGACTGAAGAAACAATTGAGCAGCTTAAATAACTCTAAGGTGCTCCCTAAAATGTATCAGAAATAACAAATGCTGGAAGGGTCGAGAAAAAAATAGATACATAACTGTTGGTGGAACTCTGAATTGATCAAACAATTCTGGAGAATAAATTGGAATTATTTTCAACGGGTTATGCAACTGTTCATATCCTTTGATCCAGCAATACTACTCGTAGTTCTATACTCCAAAGAAAGCAAAGTAAAATGATATAAACAAGTTAAAAATATTTACAGAATCACTTTTTGTAGTGGCAAGGACTTAAAAATTTCAGATATCCATTCTATGAGGAATGGCTAAGCAAGCTATGGTACATAATTGTGGTGGATAACTATTTATGATAAGAAAAGAAAAGGGGAATGACTTCAGAAAAAAACAAAACAGAAAGATGCAAAGTGAAGTGAGAACAATAAGACTATTGTGCATATTAACAGCAATTTTTAATGGTGATTAACTGTGAAATTCATGGCTACTGTGATTAATACAGTGATCCAAGATAATTCCAAAGGTTTAATGATGAAACATGGGTATCAATCACTTAAGAAGAAATTGACAAACTCTGAACTCTACATAAAGTATGATATTCTTACATTTCTTTACTTTTTGTGAAATGGATAGTATAGAAATTTTTAACAAGATTTCACATATATAATTATACTTTTTAAAGGAATGGGGGAGGCATGGGGGAATCAGAGAATCTGGGACTTAATTTTTTAAAAAGAACAGAATATTTAAAATGAATATATAATATAATTTGTAAAAGCTACTAGTAGCTGATAACCATACCATTGCAGCCAATCATATATTGACAAGGAAGACCTGAAAAAATAAATGGTCCATAAAGATTTTTTCTGGAAATGCCAAAGTATCAGGTCATTGCCACAAAAAACTACAGAAAGAATTTCTGTAAGGACCGTTCACATAACAATCAATATAGATAATGCAGCGAAATAATGAAATTCTGCAGGGGGTCATTAAAGACTGAAATATTTAAAACCCATTGAAAATAAAATATATTCTGTGACTGGAATCACATGTCAGGTATCTTTCATGTGTTTATGAAAGAGAAATCCCCTTACTAAAAATAGTATCCTCAAATTTTTCAGAAGAATTTCATGAAGAAACTGTACTAGAATAAAAATATTATCACAGATTAAACTGGTGTCCACAATTCACAGAGGTTTAATGTTTGTCTACACAAAATTAAGAACAATGTTGTAGGGGATGTTGATTTATGAATTACTCATAATCTCCGAGTTACATGCAATGCAGTTTTCAAAGTGCAGAGACTAGATTAAAGTGATCAAAATCATGTTGGAATTAGATGAGAAACATATGAATCATATTGACTTGTCTTTTACTTAGGTTACATTGAAAATGATTTCACTAAGGCTGTAGCTGGTGAACTAAAATCATAAAACTTTTAAGCAATTCCAAAAGCAATTATTTTAACTATCTGTAAAACAACCTGTTGGAGAAGGAAATGACAAATCACTCCAGTAACATTGCTAAGAAAACCTCAAACGTCCTCACAAAGTGTTGGCTGCGATTGAAACAACTCAAAAGCAACCAAAGAGCCTTTAAGCAATTAAATAAAAAATAATGACAGTATAGCAACTTGTTCTAAAAGTGATATCTCCTTTAGTTCTCATAAAAACCCTTGGGAAATGATGTTATTATTATGTCCCTTTTAGGATTACAATATCAAAGATCATATAAATTAAGGGACATCTTCATAGTGACATAAATGATAATTGTGTGAGGAGAATTTGATCACAAATTTTCCTGACTCCAATTGCAAATCTCTTTCCATTTACCTTTGTATCAACTACTTGAACTCACCTTATGGAAACAATTTTATATTTATCAAGATAGAGACTAAATGTTGATTTTTAATATTACACCTATTCTGTGATGCCTGAACTATGACTGATTTCTCATCTCTGTAAATCTTTGCTCTTCCCTTATGTCATCTACATGCCTCATGAAGAAGTATCAAAAGATGCATAGAGTGCCTTCTCTCTTCTCTTCACTACTCAGCAACTTTGCAGATGTCAATTGACAGGATACAGTAGGAATCCTCAGAAGGACTTCCTCCCAGATACCAACAGGAAGCCCATGAGTCCATCAGTGATCTAGGAAATCAAGATGGGTAGTTAATAACTATTCTTTCACCGTCCCTACTCCACCACACTTCAGATAGTAAAGGCTGAGGCTTTTTAGAAATAGGTTTCCTATATTACTTCACCTCAACCCTACCACCTAGTTCCACAGGTCTTTAGAAACCTCCTCCTTTGATACAAATTAGCTGTGTGACCCTGACTTCTTTCAGTCTCAATTTGTTCACTTTCAAAATAATAGAACCTATCGCAGTATGTTGTAAGGATGAGCTGACAACTATTTGCAAGCCTGGATGCATTATAGAAATGTTAACTTCCTCTCCTCCCCCACTCCCCTTACTATTAGCAATGAAGACTTCCATAGTGACTATAAGTCAGTGAGAATCTGTATTTCAAGGAAGCATAGCTCAGGGTGGGATGGGTCAGCACTGGGGAGCTCATTTATGTTGACTCTTCATTCTGCGCTCTATGAATCAATTAAGTAAACTGACTATTTTATGCTTGAGTGTTACAACATACTTCTATGGCACAGCCAAGGTCCTTTTATCCTTGCCAGGTAGAGCTCTAAAACTATTGTTCATAGTTTGTTCTGCTTGCATAGAATTGCATTCATTGTATCAAGGCCCCTTAACATAACTGTCAATATTACTTAGTAGTCATCCTAAAATTTACGACAGATGCACTCTAATGTTACTTCCAATATTGAATAGCTTTTGTTATTTGTTTGTATGTTTCATTGATTCCCTCTCTAAAGGTGAAATCTACAGATGCTGGTTAACTCTCCCTAGGTTACTGTTTAAAGTTGTATTTTTTATCTCTTGCTTTCCTATCTGGTTTGAATACACATTGATTTTTAAGTGAATTCATCACAGCTTCTTGCGATTCCTCTACTTCGCTGTTCATAGGGCTTAGTATAGCTTTATTGATTTTTCAACCAAACATTTTAACTTCACTATGTGAATATATTGAGCAGTAAGCATTGGAACATATGTTTCTATTATTTCTTTAACACTAACAGTAGGCTATGGAAAATGAGCACAAACATGAGTTTCTCCATCTGTAATTTAAATGGTGACTCAGATCTTCAATGACAAGAAGTAGAAACATGTTCATCAATGCCAAGTCTCACATTAAGTTGAAGGATGAGCAACAGGGAAATAATACTAAAATGGTGACACTAGATTACGGTGTATTTTCTCCTCAAGGTAAGCTCTATCCCTTGGTACATTCAAGGCTGGAAATCACATAACAACATATGAGTTAACTATAACTAAGGTTTTTAGCAGGACAGTTTTAGGAATTTTAGTACTAATATATTGCACTAGAATGTTGCTTGCAGTGTAACAGGAAGCATCTCCCTTGCAACTCCCAGGAGAAAAGAGGATCAGACATGAAGAGGTTGTTTTAAATATTCTTTTTTTTTTCTTCATCACTATCTTCTGGTGCAGACTTGATGACTATAAATACCATCTTATTTCAAAGATGGTCATGTAGCACTCCCTAAAGTGTGGTGATTTTAATTCTTGCTTTGCCTGTCAATCCAAAAACTGTATTTTTTAAAGATTCTGTGAAATCTGGATGCTTATATTCCACCCATATATCAGCCTTATGAATATTGCAGATTACACAGTTGAAGCTTTCATTAGTTGTAAAAGCCAGCAATTCACTCAGCCCCCTACAGTGTTTAAAGGGAATTCAGTGTAGGCAAAATATCTGATGAGTAGGTTCACTTCCAAATAAGTCAATTATTTGAATACAGAAGATTACATTTGTATCAGTATTTCTCCATACAGAGAATACAGCAAATTGCCCCAGTCCTAGACTTTGGGAAAGCAAAATATAAGCTTGAAATCAAAGTTTATTTTTCCCTTTTTTATCCTCAGTGCCTAGTATTGTGTTACTTGTGGGTATGGGCATCTAGACTTTGATTTTATTATGTAGGAAATTAACTCCCAATGAAGAAATTCCCTTTACCAACATCTGCTTTCTAAGTTTAGACTCAGGGAGTTTCTAAAGGCAAGGAGACCTTAAATTACTTGCTTAATATCCTAAAATGATGATGTTGATAATGATGATGGTGATGATGATGATAATGAAGAGGAAGTAGGTACTATTAATGTTTGAATTTAAGGTATGCAATACACTTTATGTATTTCATTTGCTCCTCACAATAACCCTGTGAGCTAGGCCTTATTATTATTTCCATTTTATGGTTGGGAAAACTGAGACTGAGAGATGTTAAGTGATTGATCATGTGTCACACAGTGAGCAAGTGTTGTAGACGAGACTGAAATTCATCTCCTCCTTGACTGATACTTTATTCATTATACCATGCTTTCTATCTTCAAGCTTGGAATAAATATTGATAAATCAATTGAGAAAATTCTTCAAGCTTATTGGAAAATCAGTTCAATACACTCCTTTGTTCATGAAGATAGGAATCTATTTCCCAAATCCAAAAATTTTCAGGCATGGAACTCACTCTTTTTTTTAGGTTTTTTTGCAAGGCAAATGGGGTTAAGTGGCTTGCCCAAGGTCACACAGCTAGGTAATTACTAAGTTTCTGAGGCCGGATTTGAACCCAGGTACTCCTGACTCCAAGGCTGGTGCTTTATCCACTATACCACCTAGCCACCCCAAACTCACTCTTTTCCCATCTCCATCTCCTGGTTTCCTACATTTGCTTAAGTTTCAACAAAAGACTTACATTTTACAAAAAGCCTTTCCTAGTCCTCCTTAATTTTAATTTCTTTCCTCTTAGATTCTTTCCAATTTATCCTGTTTTTAATATTTTTCATACTTACTCAAATTACATTGCAAGCTCCTTTACACCCGGAATTACATTTCTGTCTTTCTTTGTGTCCTCAACAATTAGTATAATGTTTGACATCAGGTAGATGTTTAATAAATATTAATCAACTGACTGACTTTTCATGGTTGCTCTTGATTCAATTCAACAAGCATTTAGTAGGCATTGATTGTTTATAGGATGCTAGTTGTTATAGATAAAAAGACAAAAATAATTTAATTTCTGTTCTGAAGTTACTTACATCCTGTATATGGTCATTTAGATGTAATTTCACAAGAAGAAAAATGTAGTGGGAGAGTGGAGTTGTAAGAGAATGAGGATAATGTGAATTAATTTGACTCTGGATTCTACATTCACTGGAGATGGCCCTGAAATAGGTTGAGGAAACTTTTCCCATTTTTCAATTTCTTGGTATCAACATGCAATAAGATTATTTGACAGTTCCATAACTTTTATTACTGTCATACATTGCCCAGTTTTTCTCAATAATTAAGACTTTATTTGCTAATATACCATATAGTATAGACTCACACCTGATATTTTTATGAATTGAATAGGGGGGGAAATGTGTTTGGCAAAAGCAAAGATGAGATTTTTCTCTTTCTGGGGATATTACTGAATTTTTAAGCTTATAAGTAAAGAGAAGTTCATAAATAGCCCTTGATTTGCATGCAGTAGAAAATCAAAACACCTAAGTCTCAAATTACTATATTCAGAGAATTAGTGCTGGAAATCAACAACTAGTGTTTTCTACCTACATAATAATCTATATTTTTTTTCTGGAGTTGATTCTACTTTCTAAAAATGCTAATTTTAAAATGTTATAGGATATGAGGAAAAATTTTGCTTTTTTGTTTTACTATAATCACAATATTGAAAAGTGGAGCTATAGCAAAGAGAAAAAAAAGGATGAACAATGGAAAATTTTTTTATTGGAACAAAAGTCTATGTAAGGGACCTAAATTGCCTCTGATACATCTTAGTTGTGAGTTCCTGAATAACTCTTAAACTCTCCTTGTCTCATTTTTCTCATCTTTAAAATGGGCCTACTAACACTACCTGCTACTCAGGGATGTTGTAAAGATAAAATGAAATTATATTTGTTAAGAATTTTGTACTTCTTAAAGCAATGTGTAAATGATAGCTATCATCTAATATTATATCATACTATAGCCCTAATGTTATTGGTGCTGTCACTATCTTGCATTGAAAAACTCTATATCAACAGAGATTTTCTATTCCTACATGAATCAGCTCATTGAGCTTTGAAACTCAACTCTTTTTAGGGTTGGAGGAAAATCTTAGAATTTATTTATTTTTTCTTCCTTTATTTTTGCCTTTCTTATATTTCCTGATTTTCAGTTCTTTTTTGAAAGGACACACACACACAAGTTTATATATGAATATGTATGTATTTATATGTAAGCCTGTATGTGTATATAGTGTGTTTAGAATTAATGTAGCTATAGATACAGAGAGAGAGGTTATGGTATATTTTTGCTTTTAGTTTTTTTAATTTAAAAATCCATGTTTTTAATTATACATATATTTATATGTAATAAGAATGTGCACATACTTATAAATATTCACTCAAAATTAATTTGTTTAGATAAATATATTTATTGTTTTTAAAATTTTCTCTATTTTTATGTTTTACTAATTTTTATATTTATCTCCAATTCTCACAATATATGCAAGGAGAAGTGTGCAGTAAAAGTCTTTAGATTTTTTTCTCAGTAGAGTAACCTCCTCTAGAAGGTCCTTGGTAACTTGCCAGTAGAAGTCAATGTTCAAACTATACAATTCTTGATACAGTTTTCTGTTAGCTTTTGTAGTATTAACCTGACTTCCTGGTCCTGTCAGACTTAGAAAGCCTATACACTGACAAAGAATTAGAAATTGAGGGGATACCCATAAACTAAAGAATGGCTGAACAAGTTGTGGTATATGAATGTAATAGAATACTATTGTGCTATAAAAATTGATGAGCTGGAGAATTTCAGAAAAAAATCTGGAAAGCATAATATGAACTTATAGTGATAGAAAGGAGCAGAACCAGGAGAACAGTGTACGCAGAAACAGCAACTTTGTGTGATGATCAACCATGATAGATATAGCTCCTCTCAGCAATACAGTGATCATAGATAATTCCAAAAGACCTGTGATAGAAAATTACATCCACATCTGGAGAAAGAACTATGGAGTCTGAAAGCAGATTGCATACTATTTTTCCTTTTACTTTTTTTTCTTTCTCTTGGTTTTTCCTCTTTTGTTCTGATTTTTCTTTCATAACTTGACTGCTGTGGAAATATAATTAAAATCCTAATTCCATGTTTATCCCATATCAGATCACTTCTTGTCTTAGAGAGGGGAAAGGGAAAAAAATTTGGATGTCAAAATCTTGCAAAAATGAATGTTAAAAATTCTCTATGCAATTGGAAGTAATAAAATAATATTTTTTTAAAAAAGGCTCATACAAGTGGTTATGGCACCCTTCACACTTGGCAGATATCCCAAAGGACATGAAAACATCCTATCTAGATGTTTTCTCTTTTGGAGATAATGAGACTCATGATTACCTGAGCTAAATGGTTGGAATACCCTTGTTGAATATTTGTTCCATGCTGTGGTTAAGTAAGTTTCCTTTTATTAACACATGAATAAAATACAAAAATCTTATTCTTTCCTAAGAATGAATCTGAATTAGGAAAGTTCTGGTTGAAGTAAGACTCACCCTTTATCTCTTGTCAAAAATGTAGTTCTTTAATAAATATTTGTGAAATAGAATTAACTCAAGGAAGGACCAAGGACAGTGTCAAATATTTGAGGGATTGACTCTGGTTTCACTCATGGCTAAAATAGAAATAGACATAGAATTAGATTTGACATTCCATTCTTAGAGGGAATTCTCTGGCAAACTCCTTTTTCTAAAACAATAGAGACTAGTAGTGTTGTAAAAATTCAGAGATAAGAGAGTATCTAATACATAGTTTGTCAGTGTGTGTGTTTCTGTGTGTGTGTGTGTGTGTGTGTGTGTGTGTGTGTGTGTGTTTTGAGTGTATATATGTGAGTGATAAGGTCAGTATCCAGAATACAATGTGATAAGAATTTAAAGAGACTTAGTGACTCATATGTAGAGAAATTTTTTTTCTAAAGTTTGCCTGAGAAAAAGAAGAATGACTACATTCTCCTCACTTTTCTCACTATAAGTTCATATATTCATCCTATATTCAATCAATGACTTGATAACTTCACCCGAGAGTAGAAACTAGGGAAGGAATTTTTTTTTTGAGGAAGGTTGTTTTAGGATAGTAAGTGTTGAACACATTTGAATATAGTAGGGAAAAACTAATAGTGATTGAATAATGGCATGAATATTAAGGAAGACAAAATTCTAGGAAAGATTGGAGTGCCTGAATTCAAAAGTATATAATGGGATTAAGCTTAAAAAGAAGGGTCAGATAGTTAGAGAATGAGGGAGAGGATGAGAGAAAGAGGAATGATGTCAAGGAGCTTTGAGATGAATTGAAGAAAAGATCTCCTTTCAAAGGATTTCTAGCTCTCTGAATAAATGGGAAGGTGAATGTGGGATGATATACAAGACTTGAAGAGAGAAGAGAAGGTTTGAAATAGAATCTGTGAGAAGTGTGTTAGGAAATCAATTAGGAAGACCTAAGAAAAATTGCCTTACTTCAATGAGGGTTCAGTGGAAATTATATAACATGAATTTATAGTGCAACCAGTCAGCACCATCGTGAAATTCCTATCAGTTTATTTCAGCAGTACATGAATAGGAATGAAAGAGACTGATGATAGGAGTAATCCAGAGGTAATACTTAGCAATGTCACAAAAGGATAAAGAGGTAAGAAATTAAAGAGTAGGTAATCATTTATTATTGAATTGGTCAAGGTTGTCCTATAATTCTTTGGCAATACTTTATATGGTATTTCTTCTTTCCTATATAAGTATTTATTGATAATATATGGTAATCCACTAATGCCTGCCATGAATTTCTCCATTCTTCTTTGAGTTACCTACCATTCCACCATGTACAGACTCCTTATTTATAGAATCACTGGAAGAATACTGGTATTTAAAAAAAAGTTTATTATTAAAGGTATCTTGGGGCCATTTAGAGATCTGTCCAGTTTTCCAAATTCAAATCAACTTGGACTCTTCCTTACTTCATTTCTGCTATCAGTTCTAATTTTGCTAAGTAAGATAAAAGTATTACTTTTTTGGAACAAGTGTGAAAATGCTTGTTTAGATCATAGAATTATTGATAATTATCTTTTATCCCCTTCATTTTTCCAGAGAAGAAACTGAGGCTCAGGGAAATTGAATAATTTGCCCAAGATTGTGTTAGTGATATCATTTGAACCTTAATCCTCTATTTCTATAGTCAGTCCTCTTTTCCTGTATAATGCCACCTTGTTTCTAACTAACAATACAAATTTTATGAGTCTGATGGTTCACTTTTATGACTTATCTATATTTATTATAGTCTAGTTAATACACATTCTTATAAACTAGGGAATACTTGAGTAGAATTATTTTAAGTGAATATGGATCTGATTTAGGAGGTTTTACCATGCTATAAAGCTGGATAAATGATCCAGTGGAAAGAATGCTGCCCTGGAATCAAGAAGACTCCTCTACCTGAATTCAAAATCAGCCTTCAACACAATCATTGTGTGACCCTGGGTAAATCATTTTAACCTCTTTTCCTCAGTTTCCTTTTAAATGTAAAACACTCAAAAGGAATCATTGATTAGACATGGCTGAAAAATGGTTGAATAACAGCAACAGATCATTCTAAGGCTTGATATCATTCAATGCTTTGCAATCCACAAAGTGGAACATCAGGAGGATCTTACCATCTGTAGAGAATTCCTACTTCATTAGGATTTTTGCCTTAAAGAAAAAGAAAAATTCTTCTAGTGATCCTTTAATTTAATTTAAATGAGGCAGCAAGCTGTATGATAGATACTGGAAAGGGAGTCAGGAAGCCCCGAGTTTGAATCCTGCTTCATTCATTTACTAGGTGTGATAACCTGGGCAAGCTACTTAAAATATCTGTACTTCATCTTTTATAATTCACACACTTATAAAGTGAGAATGTTGGACTCGGTGGTCTCTAAGGACTCTTCAGATCTAAATACCCTATATTCCTATCACTCAATTCATCTCCTGGAAATAATGGTCAATCTTTTAAATACATACTTACCTGTGTTACTCTGGGCAAAACTCCAGTTTGTTTCAGTTTCTCTGTCTATGAAAATAGGGATACTAATTGTACCCACCCTCCATGGTTGCTGTGATAATAAAAATAATAATCTATTTGTAAAATATTTTGCAATAAATTTCTCTATTCACATGTGTGTGTGTTTATATAGATATGGATATTTACATATGTATATAGAGAGATCAAGAAGGAAAAAAGGGGCAGCTAGGTGGCACAATGACTAGAGTACTAACTCAGGAGGACCTGAGTTCAAATTTGAAGCCATATAATCCCATTGCTTTGCAAAAACAAAAAGAGAGAGAGAAAAAAAAATATATATATATATACCCTTTTTAAAAAAAATCCAATTAGAATAAAATATCATGTGTAGTAATGCAGTAGTAGTGACACTATAGTAGACATTAACATTACAAATATAGTAGAAAAGTAGAAAATTCCTAGCCTCAGGAAACTTATATTTTAACAGAAGACAGAACATATGGAAAGTCAAGACTAGTGAAGACTTTTGTGAACTGAAAAGTGACAGATAGTGAAAAAACAAGGTATTTCAGTAATATATTCATTTCAGAACCTATTCTTGGGTCGATTTAATTATTGTGGAGAATTCACTCAGTACAAATCCTGCCTCCTTTAAAAGGTTTTTATGCTACCTCCTCCATACCCCCCCCCACCACTGCTAATGCTTTCCTTTGAGACTGCTGCCAATTTACTCATTATAAATTGTATTTGTATATAGCTGCTTTCAGTTTGTCTCATCCATTTTATGTTACTCATTATATATAAACTCCTAAGGTTGTGTTTTTGCCTTTCTTTTTATCCCTAGCACTTAGCACAGAATGGGTATATATAGAAAGTGCTGAATCCATTTGACTAGAATTCATGCTAGTTAAAGGGCTGAAAATGCTTAGGATCCTTCCATGCTAATGTATATTGTAGGCTAGAGTATCTACAACAGAGATAGAGTAGAAAATAATTAGAGTAAAGATGAACTACTATATTACATAGTTTGCACACTTAGAAATCCATGTGCATGTATGTATGTATGCATGCATATATAAATGACTATATATATACATACATATGAGTTTATTGTTATTGTGTAAAACAATTATAATTAATGCATGTCCTTTGCTGTCCAAATCAAAGAATAGAAGATTACCTATTTATTGGTTCAGAGATCACATCATGGAGGTGTGATTATGGTAGAAACAGAGATCTAACATGGAGTTAAAATGTTGGTTTGCATTCCAGAACTGAGGACACTTTGAAGATAAACAAATCATTGCTATAAGACATGATTTGAGAAGGTTGATAGACATTTCTTCTCCTAGTGAAAACAGGTGAAAAATAGACTTTAATTTTATCATGTCAAATTGCATTTTTCATAAGAGAATGAACTTTACCATGTCAGATTGCAAGAAACAGAGTCCTGGTATTGACTGAATGGGGCTACCATTTGGGGGCTAACAATGAAGCAGGAGTACTTTGAGCAGAAAAAAGAAAACTGTAACTTTTTTTCCATTTTTTTATTGTACAAAAAGAAAATTGCACTCCTTTCCTTTCACTGTATTGTTCCTAACAAGCATACTCCATTAAAACAGGAAATGTACCTAAGCAATTAGGAACTCTGTTAAAGTAATTAATCTTTTGCAACAGTTAAAGCTTCCCTATTTCTATATTGATTTTTACTAGTCTTCTTTGTAATCCTATCTAAACTAGTGTTTCCATGTTATCTCACAAAGTCCTTTTAGTTATATATCATAAATTCCTTAAGGCTACTTTCTGTTAGCAAAGACTCTAAGCCTCAGTCAAGCGGATGCCTTCAGCTAAGATATAATAGATTAACCTTAATTTAAGAATTCAATGTTTGTTCATCATTTTTACTCCTTCAGGCAGAAACAAAACCTTATATCAAACATTAAGCCACTCCTTAGTTTCTCTTGGTACTGCCTTAGCCCCTCCCCTAACTCCTCCTTGCACAGGAAGCAGGCTAGGCTCCCTCTAAAGGTTCTCTCCATATTCTCCATTCATATGATCCCAGCCCAACTACCTGTCTCCAGGTTGTTTCCTTTCCCCTTCCCTTTTCTCATTATTAATTATCTTTGATGTTCTCACTAGCCCACTTTGTAGCTGTTTCTTCTTTCCTTAAACTTGCTTTCTTATTAAGACCTCAAGGTACATTGTGTACCTTGCTAAAGAACTTAACTTTGAACTTTTTTTCAGTAATATGTGAATTTTTACAGTAACCTGTGAATTAAAGATGATGCCTTTTCTTATACCCCCCACTCCCAATCAGAGAGTTTTGTGATTTCATCTCTTATAAAGAACCATGCTATCTCTGGAATGTCCCCATCCTATTCAGGACTCAGGTGCAACAGGATTAGACTGTGGAAGTGTTAATTATTAACTAATCCTTATATATCCTTCAATCAGTGACTCATCTTATAAGGAGAGTTTTTTTGGTGCAATGGTTTCTAATATCTTATGAATCTGAAGACCAATTGGCTGATGTTTTTAAGCTATAAGAGTGCAGATGCAAATGGAAACTGTCTAAAACTTTTCCTTCTTAGGCTCTCAAGCATGATTCTATTACCATACATGTTGGACCTGTTTTAGTTCGTTTGTTTGTTTGTTTATTTTGTGTGTATATATGTCCTTGCATCTATTCTCTTCCATGAATGAGATTATAGAAATATCCAATTCTGCTGCTTTGCTACTTCCTTATTCAATTGTACATTGCTCTCACACTAGCTGAAATTACCTCTGTTCAAATTCTCATTTTTCTCACTTGAACAACCATCATAACTTCTGAACTGTTATTGCTATTATTACAATTATTATTGTTAGTATCCCCTCTTATTCATTCTCAAGAGCCTCATCAATTCCCTCATATCTTCATTGTAGACACCCTTTCAACTCCAGTTCTGGAACCATGATCAACATAAATCTTCCATTATTCTTGCTTTCTGGCCAGTTGTATCTCAGTCTAATCCCCTTTATCTCCACTGACTGCCTGCTGCATAACCCAGAAAACTAACAAATTTTCCCCATGTCTCTCATATTCCCCATCAGATTGCAAGATTGATATGAAGAAATGTATGGCTTTTTTGTTTGAATCTTAAAATTTTGCTTGATTTTGCATATTTGTTATAAAGTTTTAATTTTCTTCTCCCTCACCCAATTTTGGAGGGTAGGAAGGAAAGAGAGATAATCAAAACAAAAAAGAGATCATCAAAACCAAAAATGAAGAAAGAAGCAACTTTGAAATAATTATTTTTAATAAAAAGAAAAGAAATAGAAAGTAGTCCTGAAGAATTACAACTAGAATAGCTTCTATTTATATGTAGAACTTAATATATTTTAAAAGGAAAGTAAGCCATAGATAATAATGATTCACAATTTAATATGTACTCTTCTTTTAGAGTTCTTCAGCATATATAATAGTGTTCATTTTACTTGATGATTATTAAAATTAGAATTTAAAAGAAAAGAAAGAAAAGCATATATAAAATATATTCTTTTCTCAGATAATATTCATGTGTGTATGGGCATATTTTATGTATATATATATATATATATATATATATATATATGTTTTGTAATTTAAGCAATGCTTTGTACATAGCAGATCCTTAATCATTTCTTTTTTATTCATTAATTTTATCTTTTATCCAAGTAATATTTTTAATCACATGACAGACCTGACCTAGGAGTCAGGAAGACATGGGCTCAAGACTTGCCTTTTATATATATTCTGATTGGTTGAATAGTTTTTGTTTGTTTTGTTTTAGTTTTTAGTTTTTTTTTTTTTGTTTGTTTTTTGCAAGGTATTCAGGTTAAGTGATGCCTAAGGTCACACAGCTAGGTAAATATTAAGTGCCTGAGGCCTGGGATTTGAACTCAGATCCTCCTGACTCCAGGGTCGGTGCTCTATCCACTGAGCCACCTAACTGCCCCCTGATTTTTTTAATCTGATTAAGTCATTCATTATTTTAGCAATCCAGGAAATTTTCTAAAACTATAAATTGTAGAGATGATGCAGATGCTCAGTGGTAAAAAGGTTATCTTCATCTGTGTACCAAAGAAAACACAGTCTGGGCCTTTTTTCTTATTCCAAATATTCTTATTCATATTCAATATTCAAAATATACTATTCTGATTATGTTTTACCCCAAAATTTTGAATTGTATTTAAATATTATGTTTTTCATAATATTTCCAGGTAAAAGTGATTCTTCCTTTTTGGAACACTACTAATATTTTGTTTTACTTTTTCTTTAACAATTATTATATGTATTAGAGATATTTATCTATGACATCTTTTTGTTCTTCTTTTACATCAGTGAGAACATCACTACAATAAAATAATGAAAGATCAATAACCAGTAAAACAAGGATGTGGATACTGTATCGCTTGTGAACATCTGACTCAATGAAGAAACAAGGAGCTGAAATTCAATGTCTTATTTCATTAGGGAGATTCCCAAACAATGGTCAGAAAATGGGACTCAGGAATGAAAACATGAAATTAATCACAGACAAGCTAAGGAAGAAGGCTCAGGTAAAAAATCAGTGGCTTACTATATGTTCAGCATTTTATTGTTGCATACTATTATATGCCAGCTTTTATTTTTAGAAGTAATTTAAGGTTCACAGAACCCTTTTCTTTGTAGTTTTCCTGTTAAGCAATTATTTTCAGATATATATAAATATATGTATTTATCTATCTATACATATGCGTTTATATATATTTACAAATTCACATGTAAGGATGTATATGTATATTTTCAAGTACAAAATACATATATTTAATGTGCTTAAAATGTGCATATTATTTAACCACACACACATATACAATTTTCAAGTATATGCACACATATACATGCAATGGCCAATTGCAATATTCCTGTAATTCAAACATGTTATGTATGTGTGCATCTGACTCAATGAAGAAACAAGATGCTGAAATTCAATGTCTTCTTTCATTAGGGACATTCCCAAATAATGGTCAGAAAATGGGAATCAGGAATCTAAACATGAAATTAATCACAGACAAACTAAGGAAGAAGGCTCAGGTGAAAAATCAGTGGCTTACTATATGGTCAGCAGGGTGCCATATATGTATTTGTGTGTGTGCGTGTATATCTACATATATATATATATGTATACATGCACATGCATTGTTTTGTTTTATAGTGAAGTGCCTGACTTTCTCTTTTTCTGTTATGGAATATAAGATTTGATGTTAGTTTTATGACATCAATATTTATTATTATAGAGATGGGATGAAATAAATGTGTATGTCTTCCTTCTAAATTTTGTCTGTGCTTCCTCTGATAACTGGATGTCTTTTTTGTCTTTCCTGATATTTACTCTGCATATGTTGCATACATTTAACAAATAATTTACTTATTATTTAGTAATAAAATTTTCATCAATTTATTTATTATTTAATAATTTTATTGCATCCCTGCAGCAGTATATAAACTCATTGAAAGCAGGGGTAATATTGTTTTTATCTCTTTAACTACCATATGATACCCTTAACAAAAACATATTTTTTTAGTGATTGTGAATTGCTCTGGCAAAAGACTCTCCAATTCTTAATAGTCTATAATCAATCCTACTTAAATGATGATCTATATTTTTAAATGAGTAAATTTAGAATGCCTTTTAAAAAACATTTAAGTCTGATTGAATTTTCCTGCTAAACTGTAGTCATTTTAGTCCAGATGTTTAATATCCTTACACCATCTTTTTCTAATGATTTATGGTGATATTCTGCACAACTAAGGGGAAAAGGAATTCTACATTCAATTTAGCATTCAAGTATGAGGACTTTTGCTTAAGATATCAAAGTAAAAGCTCACACAGGGTCCCAATTCTCGTTTATAGTACTCAATAATTAAGTAAAAGTTTTCCAAATAATGCTATGCTTAAGAAAACTGAAAAAAAAATTAAAGCAAATTTCTCTATTCAGTCAAGCACTTCACAATATGACAACCAGAGGAGTGACATTTTGGGGGGAATTGTCAAACATGGGAAGCTACCCAAAAGCATAGTTTAGTCCCACCCTGGTGGGATGTTTGGGTAGAGGGGTATCCTCTTTCTCCTACCTCCTATTGTAAAATAGCTTAAGATATTCTTTACTTGTTTCCTATTGTCCACAGTGTTAGTTTTAACCTTCTGTTGAGCTGAATGTCACTCCTCAGCCCTTTCCTTTCTACTGACCTTCATATGAAAGAAACTCCTTTAGTTTTGTAAAAAGAGTCAGCGGTTAAACTTCCCTCCCTGACCTACCCTTAAATGAAAATGAACTCCAAGGAACTATAAAGCCTTGTGAGACCTTGAAAGTAAACTATCAACCACCCCATCCACCTCCAGTCCCCAAACTCTTATTCCTGGGTAAAGTGTCAAAGCACTAGGGAAGTTATAGTGGCAAAAAGTGGCAGCCAAGAAGAGTCACTGATAGAAACCAGCTGAAATACAATAGAGATTTGACCTGCACTGGGCTTCACTATTTGGTACAAGTAACCAATGAGCAGCCCTATTGTAAATGTTCTGAAAAGACCTGAATATAGCTTCCCAAAGAACGATGCATTATTGCTAAGCATTCCATTTTCTACGCATGAAATTAAAAAAAAAAAATACATCTTCCACAATGGATTCATTTTTGAGTTCTGGTTACTTTTTGGATTTTCTTCTTCCCTCACCTGCTACTCAAAGTGTGGTGGACATCTTAGATTAGAGTTATAAAAGAGAACTTATTTCTCAAAAATTTATGATGGACACAGAATTGGAGCACTGAGGAAACTAATTCCTTAAAGTAGGAGATAAGCAACTCCAAATTATTGATGTCAGGGCAAAGCTTTGAAGTAAGGTAAGGACTAGAGAGTGTCTTTGGTTTCCAGTTTCAATCCAGGGATGCCTGGTTGGCTATAATATCAGACAATAACTACAACATTATAAAAGAAAAGAATTTTTATAGTCTTGGGAATTCTGATCCACGAACTGACCAGTCCTAATGTCAAAAGATGGATGACAACGTGTGTGTCCCATGTCTTAGCAGAGAGGGAATAGGATAGAACTGCAAAATGAGAAATACATTTTCAGACATAAACAATATGTACTGTTGTTTTGCTTGGGTTATGATTTTTCTTTTTTTATGTTTTTTGCAAGGCAATGGGGTTAAGTGGCTTGCCCAAGGCCACACAGCTAGGTAATTATTAAGTGTCTGAGATCAGATTTTAACTCAGGTACTCCTGACTCCAGGGCCGGTGCTCTGGCCAGGTTATGATTTTTTCAAAGAAGCATTTTTTATTTTTATCTAGTCTAAAAGTTATGAGAGAGAGAATACCAAGAATAGGAAAAGTGCTACAAAACTACAAAACCAAAAAGAAAAAAAAAAGAAAGTGCATCAATGGATCTTTAAAAAATACAGAGCAGACAGCAAAAGGAACTTCAGAAGGGCACAGCCAAGTAGGGCATTTATATATAAATATATACATATATATATATATATATATATATATATAAAATATATATATATATATATATATATACATACATATATATACACATATATATATAATATTTGTATGTATCCACAAAAATGAAATTAAGGATTTAATAGACAAATTTCTTGTTTTCTTTACAATGTTTATTTTTCCAAGTATAATATTAAAAAATTAAAAAAAATTAAATAAAGTCTGCAAATATGAGTATCTTCATTTTTAATGTAAACAGCTATCTTTTTCACTATACATATGTAAGACAGAAATCAAAGAATTAACTCTATAGTTCTATTCAACATACATTTATTTAGTGGATGTCCTTAGAGGGTGTCAACTGTCCTAGAAAAAGCAAGCCTGCCAAAATGACTCAAAGACTAAGATGATTACATCACATTTCATTCCAGGTTCTTTTTGAATTCATATAATTATCTCTCTAATGGATGGAGATATCTGTCATTTGATTTCATAATATTTAAATGTCAATTTGATATTACTTCTTCTGCCTTGAAGGCATTGTAAATCAGGCTTACACACAATATGAATCCTGAATGTTAGAAAAATATGATTACAGGAAGCTTCTGAAATATTTACCAAGTGGATTTTTTTAGCACCCAGACAGAAGAATCTGTTGTTACCATTTGACTCTAAAATTATTACAACTTCATCTGTTGGGAAACCATGTTTTAATAATCCTTTTATTGTCTATATCTTTCTCTTACAGAGATTCTGTAAGAAAAAGAAGATCCTCAGATATCTTTACTTTATCTGAGACAAGTGAAAATATTTTTTAAAAAGTTACTTGTGCAGATTATATCAGCTTTAAATTGGATATTATTATCACTGGATTCTATCAGTTGCTCTTCATCTTGTAAAAAAAAAAGTCTGCTTTTAGGATGATCTGTTACTATGTTGGAAGTTAGAGAGTTAGGAAAGGAAAAAAAAATCTCTCAAAGACATCAATTCTTTACTGAGTGTCCTTGGGCAATTTAACTGTTTTTCATGCCTGACTTTTTTTCACTCATAAAATTGGAATAACCATATTGTCTTTTCCTTAGCTAAGAAGTCTCAGATAGAGGCTTTATACTAAGTTTTATAATCTGCTTTGGATCAGAAAAATCACATGTAATAAAAAGTTCTAAGTTCTTTTTTTTTTATATATATGACTTAATTCTGCATAGAAACCAAAGATATTCTTGCATTTCTTCTATTATTTTTGTGTTTTATTTTTTATTCTTCTTCTATATTTATTCTTATTATTATATTTCTGTTTTATTTTATAAAAGGAACTCCAACTTTATAAAACTCCAAGTGTATTAATTTTTTATGAAAATGGAGCCTTTTTCATGGAACTATCATGCATCATGGATATCTAAATTACAAGATAAGGAAGCATGATTTATAGGAGTCCATAAGAGATTCTGTGGACTGCCCTACATTGTAGCAATATTTCAATGGTTTCAGATCTAGAGAATTTAATTATGAATAGACTTGAAATATCTTCTCTTCCTCTTGCTCCTCTTGCTCCTCCTCCCTTTCCCTCCTTCCTCTTCTTCCTTCTCCTCTTCTTCATGCTCTCTCTACCTCCCTTACTTTCTCCTCCTTCTTTTCTTCTTCTTTCTTCTTCCCAGCTCTTGAATAGCACTTTGTTTACACATCTTGTATTTATTTTCTTAAAGGATTACTTTGTACTATTACTATGTGGCCTGATCCTTAATTTCCTTCACTGCTCTGTTGGCTCTTTTCTATCTGAGCTTCCCCTTTACAGAACAGAAAAATGTTCATTGAATAGAAGAAATTAAATGAATGAACCAGCTTTGTAATTCCATGAGTAATGGGACCTACCCAGTGAAAACCTCTCTACCAATGAAAAGGAGTAATTTGGTGAGTTGTATCAAGTAATGAAATGTTAAATGACTTATCCAGGGTCATACAATCAGTACTTTTTTAAGATGGAACTTAAATGCTTATATTCCTCATTCTTAAACAACTATCTATCATCCTACTGCCTAAATGTGTCTCAAACAGAATACTCAGACATGTATCCAGTTCAATATCCAGTCAGATATGGATCGGGACTTGGAAAAATCACCTAAAGTGATTGAGAAAAGGGGTAGATAATTAGGAAAAACTTAGTCTTTTCTGGTTAATTGTCTTTCATCATCAAAGAAGACTGAAATGGCACTGTTAGAGACAAGTCACAGTGTTTCCAACTGTGGTTCATCAGTCCAATATGAACTCAGATTACTTGATCACAGGTTGGGGACAAATAGTTCACGTGAATACCTTAAATCTAAAAATTTCACATCTTATGTTTCCTATGAACTACTTCAACATATTGCATTTCTCTGATGAGCATTAGCCATGCTGGACATTCCTTTGCCATGTCTTCCATACTGCACAATTAATTCTATAGTTCTTGTGAAATCTTGAGAATGTCCTTGTAGTGCTTTCTCTAAGTCCTCTTCTAATACTTGCCTTGTGTGTATTTTCCATAAAATAACATTTTTTTGTCAAGTATATGTTTAACACTCATTGTAGTTGCATTCTCTGTAGCAATGTTTGAATATTTGGTAGTTGAACTCAAGAAAGGATCTCACTGTTTGGTATCTTCTCCTACCAAATAATCTTCAGAATTTTCCTAAGACAACTTAAATAGAAGCAAGTCTATTTCCTGCTATGGCACTGGTAGCCTGTACAGATTACACAGGCATTTGGTAATGAGGTCAGCATAACTACTTTGTAAAAGTTCAGTTCAGTCTAATAACTTCTCTCCCACATTTCCTTTCTGAGACTCCCAAACACTGTGTATGTTCTGGTGATATATGTGTCAACTTCATTATAAATGTGTACCTCTCTGGAAAGCATACTGACAAGGAAGAGAACTTAGGCATAGTATGTAAAACTTCTCCATCAACCATAATTGTTGGTTCAACATATGAATGATGTGGTGCTGGCTGATGGAACATCTGTATTTTCTTGATGTTAATTGTTAGGCCAAAATTAGCATAAGTAATAGCGAATTGATGCATAATTTATAGTATCTTTACTTCAGAGGCTGCAATGAGTACACAATCATCTGCAAATAGAAAATCATGCACCAACACTCCTTCCACTTTAGCCTTGGTTTGCAGTCTTTTCAAACTGAAGACTCTATTATCAGTGTAGTAGCTGACTTTGATGCTGTATTTACTCTCAATGAATGCATTTGGTAAGATGGCTGAATACATCATGTGAAAAAACATGGGAGCAAGGGCACATTCTTGTTTCACTCCACTGGCAACTAGAAACTCATGAGAATCATCATCCACTGGGCATGAGTGCCATCATGAAACTCATCTACAATACAGATGGAACTTCTCCAGGCAACCAAATTTTGACAAAATTTAATTTTCCATAGGCTCTCACAACTAACAGTATCTAATACCTTGTTCAGATCCTCAAACGTTGTATACAGACATCTGTTCTGCTCCTGGCATTTTCCCTAGAGTTGTCTGGCAGCTAACACCATATTGACAGTTCTTCAACCTTTCCTGAAGGCACGTTGGTTCTTCGATGTTCCAGGTGAAGGATTAGCCTATTGATAAGGACTCTGACAAGAATCTTGCCAGCAATGACTGAAAGAAAAAACCCTCTAATTGTCTCAAGACAATCTATTCCCTTTATCTTTACAGAGATGGCCTCATCCTTGAAATTCTGGGGGATAACGTCTTCTTGTCCTATAAGCTGGAAAATTTCAGTCAGTTATTATTTTAGGTATATAATCATCTAAATTTTGAGCATCCAAAAAGTTCCATCAAAGTTGGCAAATTGTAGTGGAAAGAATTCTAAGGCAGGAATTAGAAGAAGCAGATATAGGTCTGGATTTGTTAATAGCTAGTTTTATGAAGGAGGTAAAGACGCATATTGCTAACTTTCAATCTCTTAATCTACATCATATTGGAATATCCAAGTATAATTCCTATTTTAATATCCTACTTTCAAGCTTGCTACATCAATTACCACTTCTCACACACGCACACACAAACACATGATCACCACTAGATGGTGGAATGGTAAGAGTTATCTTCCAAAGTTCAAATCTGATCTCAGATATTTACTAGCTGTGTGACCTTGAGCAAATCACTTAAAACTTTTTTGCCTCAGTTTCCTCTCTGGTAAGATGTACTGGAAAAGGAATGACCATCTTAGCCAAGAAAATCCCAGATGGGGTTACTGAGTCAAACACAACTGAAATAGCTAAAAAGCAACATTAACAATAACAAAATTAGCAGTGTAGTCAATGAGGGTTTCCTTTTTGCCTGTCATTTTAAGCAATGCTGTTGGTTTAGGAAGGTGCTCTTTAATATATCATCTACAGATTCTCTTGAACATATGAAAGTGAAATCTTGAAACCACTGAACTGTTGTTTTGGTTGTACAGTCACCTGTGGAAAATTGTGAATTTCATTACCTCAATGACATCTTTTCCAAAGCTGTGCACAAAGAAGACTGCACAAATTTGTTTGGTGTATTTTTGCTATTGCAACTCTTTAAGCATATGCGGTCCCTGTCAGGAGTACCTGCAATCTACATTTGGCTTATAAATAAGCAAATGATGAATAAGGAAGTCAAAATAAGCAATAGAATTTGGGAGAAAGAACATAATTTTTACCTTGAATTTGTTAAAACATTTGTGGTATTAAGAAATATTATTGGAGTTGTCTTAGACAAAGTTTAAGTGAGTGTTTTGAAACTTGGGACTTAAATCAAAAAGGGGAAAATATAATCCAGTATCATCTAGATAGTAATAATAGTTGAAGCTATGAAGGAGAAGCTTGTGGAATAAGAGTAGAGAAGAGAGGAAGCCCATGGAAAAAAAAATCTTTGGAAAGAGGAATATAAAGTAACCTAAAGAAAAGAGTTATTGAAGAAAGAGAAAGAAATGTGATGAAGAAGATGAAGAAGAATGAGGACTCGTGTGTGTGTTCGTGTGTGTGTGTGTGTGTGTGTCTGTATGTGTTTGTGTGTCTGTGTGTGTCTGTGTGTGAATAGCTGTGTGGTGCGGACAATAGAATGCCAAACCTGGAAAGAAACACTCATCTTTGTGAGTTCAAATCTTACCTCAGACAATCATTAGCTCTATGAGAGTATGAGCAAATCTTGCCTCAGTTTTCTCATCTATACATGAATTGGAGAAGGTTTTTGCTATCACTTGTTCTTCATCTTCTCTTTTTTTCTCAAATTTTCTGAAAATTCCACCTTCCATGTCACACCACTTCCTGGTATTCCCCTCCTCCATTTGTTCTGCTATTATAAAAAATGTAAAGACTGGGAACACTTTGGGTTCCACAGATATGTTCATTTCCCTCATAATAAACATGGTCACTACATAAGTCTCATGACAACATAATGGCATGTTGGCGATATTTACTATATTACAAACATGCATGCATTATGTATATATTTAATATTTGATTATACGTGTATCTGTGTACAAACACACATGTGTTAAGTATATAAAATATTTACAAAAATATATAAACAAATATCTATGTGTATATAAACACATAAGCATACATGCTTACATATCAGAAGAATCATATCTCTGTCACCACTAGATAGCTAAAATTTTCAAAGTTCAGTACTATATTACACAAAAATTCACATTACATAGTTATATGATTAATTTAATTAAAAAAATGGAAAGCTATAGAGAACAAAGATTTCTCAATAAAGCCAAAGCCTAACCATATTCCTGACTCTCTTAATGGAAGAGAAATATTGGAATTGGTTCTATAGGCCAAGGCTAAGTCTCTGGTTCGTGACTAGAACAATGATGAAAATAGAGAAATTTGAGTAAATGTCCATTGTTGAGCATGAACTTCCCGGCAGCCACTGAAGTTTTCAGTTGACCTGATTTATTACTTAGTCTATATTCATTTTTTTCTATGGTGGTTTCAGTTTAGCTCTTTTGGATTCCAATATGATCTCAGTTGTCTTGCTTTAAATCTTAGAGGAGATTGTAACTGTGAGCAGACAATAACAGCTATCTACATGTCCCTCCCAAAAGTATTTGGTTTTGTGGGAATAGTGGCAAAAGTTAACAAGACAGGAACATCCCTGTCTGTGTGTCTCTGTGTCTTTCTATATATCCATGTACTATTCATTTGTGTTTTCCCCTCTCTCCCCTACTCTCGTAAGACAAATGGCTGTAAGTCCCTCCCAAGACAAAATAAGTAAAAATAGGGAATTCTAGGAACTTGCAAGCCCACGTGCATGCTCTGCAACTTCTTCAGTGTTTCCTAAATATATTTACACATTTTTCCTCAATGATAACTTTTAATGTCAGGGAAAAGTGCAATCTTTAGAACATTCATTATTACCATTCACTCTCTTTGAATGTTATTGCCATCAATACTAACACAGAGGAAAAATAGGAGTAAGGATTGAACCAGCGATTTCTAGGAGTAGGGAATTCCTTAGTTTGAAAACTTCTACATAATTGAAAACTAACACTTAGCATATCCTCTGCAATAAAGACATCTGCCAAGAATGAGGAAAAGTTTAATGATGTATTCTGGATCAGACAGCTGATTTGTTTAACAGGAAGTACTTAAATTGAGGTCTTCCTGGTCTTGAAAAACACTTCCCTCTCTACACTCACTTTGTCTTTCATTTAAAGGCAAACATGGTGGTGATCATGGTCATCATTATCATCATCAACAGCAATAACAGTATCTTCACCATCATCATTTAGATACCAAAAAAGACAACACATGTGCATTATTACATATATTTGAAATGCTAGGATTAGATTTTTCCATCTTGCTTTTCTTTTATATTCAATTAGTTGTCAATTCTTGTTTATTCTATTTTTGTAGCCTCTTTCAAATCTCTCACCTCCTCTCTTCATTTCACTTCTTCCAGTAGCATAAGATTACTATATTACTTTTGCAATATATCTTCGTTTCCACTAAAGAATTGTAAGAATAATCTTATGTACAGAAAGATCTTGTCATTCCTGTCCTCAAAACACTTCAATGATTCCCTATTGCCTATTGAATCATATCAAAGCATTAAGTCTTTTATTCAATGCCCACCACACTCTGCTGCCCCAACTCAGACTTTATTTTACATTCTACAAAGATTACTGCCATGTAAAAGAAGACTACTTGTTATCCTCATACAATCCCTATACTATTTCATCTTTGTTCATACTTCTCCCTATGTCTGAAATTCTTCTCATAAACCCTTTTCTCTATCTCCTGTTTTTTAAAGCTCTACTCAAATATCATCTTATCCATAAAATACACCTTAATTCTACTAATAAGCAATATTCCATCCATCAATTAGCATTTTGCTCCATATATTTGTAATAAGAGTATTCTTCCTGGTACATAACTATCTGTATGTTTGGTGAGTAAGCTTCCTGAGTGAGTCAGTTTCCTGTATGAGAAAGCCTTTGTCTACAAAATGTAGCAATGTAGGTTTTTTGGTAATTGTTTTCTATAGGCTCGCCTTATGTCAAAGTAGGACGTTTTTTGACTCAAGATATTGCAAAGAGACCTTGTTTTTCTCTAAGTAATCAGATAGGAATCAGTTTTACAATATTCATGCATATTTCAAAGTAAAGATTGGGACTCTCCATTGTATACATGTCCAGAAGCAAGTTTACCAAACATGCATATGCTACATTTAGGAAATACCACTTATGTATATAGTTTGTGAATATTTAGTATTTGGGAGAATATTTCATTTGTTAAAATTTTGAGATTCTTATTGGCCAGAACCTCATCCATTTGCATATTTTAAATTTTAATTATTCCCATGTGTATCATGTCTCCAACTTCTCTATTAGCTGAATGACAGCAGAGAGGGAATAAAAGCACCATGTATTTACTTTCTTGTCCATGGTGGAAAGGTTTGAATAAGAAAAAGAAATTTACTGATAATTTTATTATACATGTGAAAGGAAGAGCAGGTTGTGCATAGTAATTTATATTTTCATGTACAATGATCTTTTTTATTTTACTGTTATGAAAATGTTTGTTTTATTCCATAAATATGTATTAATGTAAAAATTAAAAGATAAAAATATTTTCTTTCTTGTAGTACCATACAAAAGGTGTCTTGACATTGCTCTTTGATGACTGTGAAATCTCTTTCACAATGAGGCTGATAACTTTGTACAACTCTGCCTCACTTAACTTCAATTCACGCATGAGTCAAAACATTACCCTGTGTTGTCACTGGTCCTCTTCAAAAAATAAAAGCAAATTACAGCAATGAAATTGTTATGTATATAGTGGGTCTTTGAAATTAAAATCACATTGTCATTGAACAAGTATCTCGAGGAGGGAATGGGAATTTCAGAAAAGCTGATTCAGCATTATTAGTGTTAGGAAAAGAATAATGACTCAATTTGTCAAAAGTGGTAAATAATCAATGCCATTTATATTTAACTTAAAATTCTAATATATGTCTTTGTATTCAATTGATAAATTGTCAAAGGATATAAATAAACAGTTTTTTTAAGAAAGATATTACATATTTTGAGTTTTACAATCCTCCCCCCATTCCTTCTTCCCTCCTCCCCCTCCCAACAGAAGGCATTCTGTTTGTCTTTATATTGTTTCCATGGTATACACTGATCTCAACTGAATGTGCTGAGAGGGGGAAAATATCCTTAAGGAAGAAAAATAAAGTATAAGAGATAGGAAAATTATATAAGATAACAGTTTTTTTCTAAATTGAAGGTAATAGTCATTGGTCTTTGTTCAAACTCCACAGTTCTTTCTCTGGATGCAGATGGTATTCTCCATTGCAGATAGCTCAAAATTGTCCCTGATTGTTACACTGATGGAATGAGTAAGTCCATCAAGGTTGATCATCACCCCCATGTTGCTGTTAGGATGTACAATGTTTTTCTGTTTTTTGCTCATCTTGCTCTGTATCAATTCATGCAAATCCTTTCAGGCTTCCCTGAATTCCCATCCTTCCTGGTTTCCTAATAGAACAAATAGTGTTCCATGACATACATATAACACAGTTTGTTAAGCTAGTCCCCAACTGAAGGATATTTACTTGATTTCCAATACTTTGTCATCCCAAAGAGAGTTTCTATGAATATTTTTGTACATGTGATGTTTTTACCCTTTTTCATTAATTTCTTCAGGGTATACTATAGACCCAGTAGTGGTATGACAGTTTTCAAATAAAGAATTAAAGATATAAGTGTGTATATATATATATATATATATATATATATATATATATATATATATATGTATATATATATATATGTAATATTATGAAAACATACTCTAAATCATAATTTATTAAAGAATTGCAAATTAAAACAAAGAGGTAGCACATACCTATCAGATTGGCTAAGATGAAAAAAAGGGAAAATGATCAATGTTGGAGAGTTTGTGGGAGGATTGGGACATTGAAGCATTGCTGGTGGAGTGATGAATGGATCCAACCATTCTGGAGAGCAATATGGAACTATGCCCACTGAGTAGTAAAAGTATTCATTCCCTTTGACCCAGAAATTCAAATTCTAGGCCTATATCAACAATAAATCATAAAAAATGTGAAAAGTTCTACATGTTACAAAATGTTCCTAGCATCTCTTTATGCAGTGGCAAAGAATTAGGAATTGAGGAGATACCCATCAATTGGGGAATGGCTAAACAAGTTATGGTAGATGAATACTATAGAATATCATTGTTCCATAAGAAATCATAAATGATCAGCCTCTAGAGAAGCATGAACTGCATACATTGCATTGGAATGACATACAGGATCTGATGCTGAGTGAACGGAGTAGAACCAAGGGAATAATGTAACACATTAAGAACAACATTTTGAGATGATCAACCTTGATGGAAACAACTACTTTTAGCAGTTCAGAGAGCTAGGATAACCATATTAGACTGATTAAGGACAATGGTTTCCCCATCCAGAGAAAGAAAAATAAAAGAAAACAAAAAAAAAACCAACCTTTTAGAATCTGATTAACATTTTATAAAACTTATTTTTTTATGTATCTCTCTGTTTTTTTTTAGATTTTTGCAAGGCAATGGGGTTAAGTGGCTTGCCCAAGGCCACACAGCTAGGTAATTATTAAGTGTCTGAGGCCAGATTTGAACTCAAGTACTCCTGACTCCAGCGCCGGTACTCTATACACTGTGCAACCTAGCTGCCTCCCTCATCTCTTTTCCTTAATCCTAATTCCTCATACCAAAAATGACTGATCTATTTATCAAAATTATGTTGTACAATGCTAACCTGACTGTTTGCCACAGAAGGGAGGGGGTGGGAAGGTAGAGTAGAAGGAAAATTTGTAACAAATATATACATGTGCATATAGATAAAAATAATAAATATTTAAAAAGATAACTTAAAAATTCTAATATGTGATTTTTGTGCCAAATTTATGGTCCCAGAATACCATTAAAAAGATTAAAATTAGTTTGCATCCCATGAGAATACTCTAACTCAGTGATACAGGTCAGTGGCCAAGACCATTCTAATTATTGGGAAAAATAATGCAAGGAGTTAAAATCTGACCACAACATGCACAATTTACATGCTGGTCATCAAGGTTTATGCTTAATTTTTACTGAAGTTAGAAGAAACTTTTTTTCCCTTTCAGTCCTTTTTCTCTATTCTTCACACAGCTTTTCCTCATCCTGTTCCCACCTTGAAGAGCAAGATGCCATCACTATTCAAAGAGAGTAAAGTGAGGATTATCAGGAAAGAGGCACTTATTGTTTCCAGTTACTACTATGGAGTGTGAGAGAATCCTGTGCATCAATCATAGCTATTAGGGAGTCAGGAGGCTATCCATATGAATGATGTGAGGGGAGGACTATAGGCATGAGAACATCCCAGTGGCTACTGCTTGTCAAAGCAGACTGTTAGACTGTGAAAACCAAGGATGTTTATACTAACCCCCCCCCCCCAAGTTTCAATATAACTTTTACTGGGAAACCAACTTCATCAATGTCACTGTCTTTGGAAAGAGATGTTCACTTGAAATTAATGGAACTTTGGATGCTGGTACTGGGTTGTGGCAAACTATGCTGACCACAAATGTTTTAGAATACCAACAACTAGGAATAGGGGATGGGTAGAGAAGCTGATTGCAAGAGAGATCAACCTGAAATGTAAGGACAAAGAAGAAAGATTTTTCTTAGACCTGTCTAGCACTGGTATCTTATAGTTCACATTTCTCTAAATCCTTATTTAGGTAATATTTTTATTCTGTTCCCATCTATATCAATAAGAGAAAGTGTGGTTAAGTGTGCCATTGAACACAGGCAGTCATTTTTTTTTCCATTAACAATTCTCTCCAAAATAATGCTATTAATTATCTTGATTTTCAACAGTTAGGAGACTGGTCATCATACTTAATAGAGTACTGGAGTCAAAGTCAGGAATATCTATTCTTAAATTCAACTTCTAAGACTCATTATTCTTATAACCCTGGACAAATTATTTAACCTCTTTGAGTCTCAGGCAACTCCCTAGATTGTATTTCCTAAATCATTGATGAATTGCAATCTATGGATGATGGAATAATTTCCCTGCACTGAAGAAATAACTGTTCCTTATATTCCTTTTAGCATTCATCACTTATTCATCTATGTGACACTTCTGGAATTACAATGAAAATCAAATAGTAACCTTATTTTCTTTTATCTGATTGTGGACTCATAACATTTAGAGTTAGAAGGGACATTAGATATCATCTAGTTCAACTTCCTGATTGCATGGAAAATGGTAGGAGACTCAAAGCAGTGAAAAGACTTCCTCTATATTATACTGATTTTTTAAAAAGCATGGATATAGCTTATTAGTTTGGAAAATACTTTATAAATATTATTTCATTTATTCTCAAAACAATTCTGGAAGAAAGGTGCTAATGTTTTCATTATTTTATAAAGGAAGAAACTGGGGGTAAATGACTTACCTAGGGTCAGAGATAGTAAACACCTTGACATAGAGAATTATGAATGTAGCAGAAACAAACTGTTAATCTTTTAATGCTATTAAAATCTTGTTAACTGTAGAAATATGTTTGCTCCTGAGATATAAACTGACCCCTGTTGATTGCATTTGTCTCCCCTTGACCCTCTTGTTTTTATCTTGTCCTCCATTTTTTCCTTCACCTAATCTTGGCTGTTGACACTGACTAGACAGGAAATAACATGTTTAATTTGAGGGCCAAACATGTTGGGACAGGAAGGACCAATATTTAGTTTGTCATTTCTGAAGTGTCACTCCTTGCCCAATCTACCACAGAAAGGTATCTAACAGGAAATGTTGACACTTCCGGGTTCTCTCTCTCTCTCTCTCTCTCTCTCTCTCTCTCTCTCTCTCTCTCTCTCTCTCTCTCTCTCTCTCTCTCTCTCTCTCTCTCTCTCTCTCTCTCTCTCTCTCTCTCTCTCTCTCTCACACACACACACACACACACACACACACACACACACACACACGTGTGGGTGTCACCTAGCTCATTCTTAAAGTGGTTACTGCTTTTCCAGTTTTAGCTTATATATTTGTAAAAATTTACTATAAGTCCTGAGCAGTTTTAACATCCCAGAGTGCTAAAATTCTATTGTCCTCTCAGTAGTCCCCAATTTCTCCATTAATACAAATTCTATCTTTAATTGTTCACCCCCCAAATCCCAGTGATAACCACCTGAGACAGGATTTAAACCTACCTTTCTGTTTCCTGGTCCAACACAATGTACTGTACTATTTAACTGTCTAATATATATGTCAAAGGTGGGATTTGAACCAAATTCCTTTGAATTTAAAATGATTATCTTTGCACTGTGTCATGCTACCTTTTAAAAGATCAGAATCTGAATGTGAATTCAGATTTGTTGGAAGTGGAGAGGAATCAGTAATTTTGTCTTAATTGACAACATATATACATATATGTATATATATATACATATATATATATATATATTTGATTTTGAAACATTCTATTATATGGATGACAAGCCATTTACCAAGTCTACAACAAACAATCCTTAAGTAGGGAAAAATGATATTTTTAGTTTACAAAGGTGCTTTCATAATTTTGCAGAGAACCCAGTAAATAAGAAGGGGCCAAGGGATCTAAGAATGATCTTCTAAGTAAACATAGCAGAATCTGCATCAATTTCCATTAAAATTTAGGCACAGAAGAATAGAGAGAGAGAGAGAGAGAGAGAATCTGCCTCTTGGGGAGGGTATGTCCATAGCTTGAGATAATGAACCAGAGTGTGTGTGCTTCGGCAGAGAATGAACATACTCCCTAAAACTTCATAGAGCTGTCAAACTGGTCAGAAATCATTTGCTAAAACTCAGCATGAGCCTTTTCTTGATTTCCTTTTTATTGTTTCGATCACCTACAGATTTGGCATAACCAAATTATGATGATTCACTGTTGAGCTGCAGAGAGGCTTGTAATGTATATGGAAAAAAAATCTTAATAATGTTTGGAGCTCGGAGTTTGTGAGAAATCTTAGAAAATTGCCTCAGAGACTGTATGAAATGTGAGACTCATTTGGAAAGCCTTGAGGGGAAAGAATGCTCCAGATAAAAAGCTACTGAAATACAGTATTTAGAGTGACAGGTCATCATGGAAGTTAGAATGTACGTTTTAGCTTATCCAGGTGTGCTGTGTTTACTCAATTCTTGGGACCAGTTAGTAAGCAATGCACATAGTACATTTTGTTTTTTGGTGTTTTCATTATTTGTCTAGGGGACTAGGTAAAAATATTCTGTTGAAGCAGAGGGATGTTAAGCACTCATAAAAAGAAACCAAGTTAGATATCATCTCTGCTAGATGGAACTCAACATTAATTTCTAACCAGAAAAACGTTAAAACACAAGTTATATGATTTTTGTGTGAAAAATAAATTGCCAAGTTATATTCTGCATGTTCAAGGCAAATTCTTGTTTGGATGGTGAAACTTCTGTCTCCATACAATAAGGGGGGTTTCTTTTTTTAATTGAATGTCAGGATGGATAGCTGTAATCATAAAGGACATCTTCATCTCAGGCAATCCATTACAATAGGTATTTAAGTATACCTGTGCTAAAAGTACCCAGTATTGAGTTTAATATATCATTAAAAATTCTTTACAGGAGCAGTTAGGTGGTACAAAGGATAAGAGTTCCAGCCCTGGAGTCAGAAGGATCTGGGTTCAAATTCAGCTTCAGATACTTAATAATTACCTAGTTGTATGACCTTGGGCATGTCACTTAAACCCATTTTTCTTGCCAAAAGCAATCTTTACAATATATGTCACAAGGTATTCAGTCATCATTGGAATATTTCTTGACCCTGATTCTCTTTAGTGTATATATATATATATATATATATATATATATATATATATATATACTCAATAAAGTATGATGATTCTCAGATTACGAGTTATAAAGGAAATATGACATCAATCCTGAGAAAAGATCATTGACATGATTTATGTTCTGTAATCCCAATTAAATGCCCCGACTCCACTTAACAATTACCTAGCTGTGTGACCTTTGGCAAGTCACTTAACCCCATTGCCTTGCAAAAAAACAAAAACAAAAACAAAAATGTCCCTGACTCTTTTACAGATGTATTAGAGCTAATTTAATTCAAATTAACAAGCATTTATTAATATGGTGAGTTAACTTTGCCCGAAAGAAGAAAAGAGATAATGGATCTTTCTTTACAATAGTGGGAGATTATGGGTATGGAACATTGCAATTAGTTTCAGATTCTATTGATGCATTAGTAGTGTGTAAAGCCCTCCATGTGTACAAAGTCAGTCAGTGATCCCATGTTTATAAGTCTTGCTTAGACTTTCAGAACAACCAGCCTCCAGAGGATAGTGGTCTGGAAATACTCTGGTAAATACACAGCTAAACATTGAAGGTTAGCTGAGGTAGCACAAAATGCATCTCATCATGATTTTGTACCAAGTCACATACTTTTATCCTTATATGGGAATTGTTTATTCCTATCTATAAAAGCCTTGCAGTTTGAAATTCTTGATGGCCATACCCATTTGTTTGCTGCCTTGGTATGCTAATAACATAAGTTTACATTTCTTTTCCTGAATTAGTCTTATTAATCAGGGCAAGGCCCAAATCAAGATTTTTTTAATAGTTGGTGCACTAACCTTCTTTAGTTCAAAATGTATTTCCTCCCAGAGTTCCTTCTTTTCTAATAAGGATCTTAAAAAGAAACAAAGACTTAAAAAAATTTTGCAAAAGATGGATCCACATATCATATCAGTTGTATCTGACAATATAAGCAGTCTAATTCATCCATCTCTGCAAAGGAGGAATTGAATTTTCTTTTCTCTCTTTAAAAATTTCTATAACTTTAAATGAACATTCTCTTTGAAGCTGTGACTTTTTGTATCAATCTTTTCTGCTTTCTTTTTGAAAAACACATTAAATTCTAAAATTTACTTTCTGCTTGTCTATGCTTCTTTCTGAAATTCTGTTTTCTTGTATCAATATTTAATAAATTTTTTCAGTTAAATTGAATTATTTTCTTTCCCTCCATTCCCTCAGGGAAAAAAATAAAGATAAACAAACCTTTGAATTAAAGGCTTTTGTCTTAACTACTGAACCAAAGTCCATGTTAAATACATACACATATACAGATATATATATACACACATATATGTATATGTATATATATAATATATGTATATATTATATATATATATACATATCAGGAGTCAAGGTAGTTGCACAAAGCTAAGAAATTCCAGGAACTTTCCCAAAACGACTTTTAATGAACTCTCTAACTGCATCCTGAAGTGACGAAATCCACAGGAAAAAAGTGAAACAAGTTTTCAACTCAAGATATTATGAAAAAACTTCAGAAAATGTCTATCTCACATAGATTAAAAGGGCAGTAAAGGTCAGTGTAGACAGGAGAACTGGGAAGTCAACAGAAGACCCTTAGCTATAGTGTAGCTCAGGTCTGGGCTCAGCAGGTTGTCAATAAAGCAGATAAGAAGTGAGGGTCCCAACTAGCTTGGAAGGCAAAGTTTGAGCCTTGAAATGCTAGTGTAACAGGCAGGACTGGCATGGGCTACCCTAATGCAGGTAACAAACTGCAATCTCTCTGAAATGACAGAGCAAAAAAAAAAGTCAGGGATTGGATCTCTTGGTCCCAAAACAAAAAAACTGGGACTATACTCCCTGTGCCCCAGGTACAGAGCTCAACTATCAAAATGACCAAAAAAAAAAAAAAAAAGCACTTAACCATAGATAATTACTTGTCTGAAAGGGATTATAAAAATTTCATCTTAGATGAGGAAAAAAGTGATAAGATGTCAAGATGTGAAACCTCAAAGGGATTTTTGAATTGGTCTCAAATCCAAAAAGATCACTTGGAAGAACTCAAAAAGAATTTTTAAAAAATCATAGAAGAGAAGAGGAAGAAACGATGAGAAAATAAATGTGAGTCATGCAGGAGAATTATGCAAAAATGGCTGAAGAAAAAATATATTTAAAAGTAAAATTGGTCATATGGAAAAGGAAAATGACTCATCAAAAAGCAAAATTAAACAATTAGAAAAGGAAACGCAATATCTAAATGAGGAAAACAACCCCCCTCCAATTAGAATACAATAAATGAAAATGTAATGACTCTGTGAGACAAGATTCCATCAAATAATATCAAAAAGCTGAAAAAATAGAAGAACATGCAAAGTACCCCTTGTGGGGCTGGGGGGGGGTGCACAATTCATTTAGAAAATAGATCCAAACTACACCCAAAGGGCAACAAAAATGAGCATATCCTTTGACCCAGCAATACCACTACTAGGTCTATACCCTGAAAAGATGAGGAAAAGGGGTAAAAACATCACTTGTACAAAAATATTTATAGCAGCCCTGTTTGTGATGGCAAAGAATTGGAAATCAAGTACATGTCCTTCAATTGGGGAATGGCTTAGCAAACTGTGGTATATATATGTCATGGAACACTATTGTTCTAGTAGAAACCAGTAGGGATGGGATTTCAGGGAAGCCTGGAGGGATTTGTATGAGTTGATGCCGAGTGAGATGAGCAGAACTAGAAAAACACTATATACCCTAACAGCAACATGGGGGTGATTTTCAATCTTGTAGGACTCACTGATTTCATCAGTGAAACAACCGGAAAGAATTTTGGGCTGTTTGCAAAGGAGAGTGCCATCTGTATCCAGATAAAGAGCCATGACATTTGAACAAGGTTCAAGGACTACTCCCTTTAATTTAGGGGGAAAAAACCAGATATCTTATTGTTGGATCTTGTTATCTCTTAGACTTTTTGTTTCTTCCTTGAGGATATGATTTCTCTCTTAATACACTCAATTTGGGTCAATGTACAGCATGGAAACAAAT
Source organism: Macrotis lagotis (assembly GCF_037893015.1). Classification (NCBI taxonomy): domain Eukaryota; kingdom Metazoa; phylum Chordata; class Mammalia; order Peramelemorphia; family Peramelidae; genus Macrotis; species Macrotis lagotis. Next base: position 179,867,273 of record NC_133659.1, on the reverse strand, counting down.
TAAAGACTGACAGATTGCTTTCAGTGGGGGGGTAGGGGAGGGAAGTAAGATTGAGGGGAAAATTATAAAACTTAAATAATTTCTTTAATTAAAAAAAGAAAAGAAAATAGATCCAAGAAAGATAATTTATGAAGAATTTGTATACCTCAAATCCACAATCAGAAAAAGAGCCTGAACAATATCTTTCAGGAAATCATCATGGAAAATTGTGCTAATATGCCAGAACAAGAAATCAAAATATTCTTGAATGAATCCATTGATCATTCCCAGAAAAGGATCCTAAAATGAAAAAAAAAACTTGAAAGATTATCGTTTTCAGATTTAAGAGTCCTCAGCTAGGTTCGGCTAGGTGGCACAGTGTATAGAGCACAGGCCCTGGAGTCAGGAGTACCTGAGCTCAAATGGGTCTCAGGCACTCAATAATTACCTACCTGTATGGCCTTGGGCAAGTCACTTAACCCCATTTGCCTTGCAAAAACCTAAAAAAAGTTCTCAGCTGGAGAAAAAAGTAATGCAAGTACTCAAAAAGATGCAATTTCAATACTTACCTGGAAAAAAAAAAAAGACTGAAACCAAACAGAAAACTCAATCTTCAAATATAAGACTTGAGACATGTAAAAAGTTAAAGAGAAAGGGAAAAATACAGTAGTCAATAAGATAAAACCATCTTCATCCCTACACAAGAATCACCTTTTTACTGTTGAGAATTATATTTCTCTTAAGCATTTAAAAAGAGCCTATGTTCTCAGCAGTTCAGAGAGTTAGTACAACTGCATTAGACTGACTATGGACTATATTATCCCCATCAAGAGGAAGAAAAAGAAAACAAAAGAAAATACACACAAAAAAAACTCCTTCAGAATCTGATGAACACTTTATACAATTTATCTCATGTATCTCTTTCCCTTAATACTATTTCTTCATACCAAAAATTACTAATCTGTAGTTGTGTGACCTTGGGCAAGTCTCTTAAACTCATTGCCTTGGGGAAAAAAAAGAAATAGAGTAATGGATCAGTGCATTAGGATAGGTTAAAAAGAAACCACAGTAATTAATTACAGCAATCCTATATTGTAAAAACTCAAAGACATCAGTGTATGGGATAAGAACTCACTATCTGATAGAAATTATTGGGAAAACAGGAAAAGAGTATGGCAAAAACTAGGCATAAATCTTTACATCTCATACTCTACACCAAAATAAGGACAAAATGGATACAGGATTTAAACATAAAAGTAAGATACCATAGATAAATTAATAGACCAAAAATTACTCTATCTGATCTATGGAAAAGGGATAAATTTATTACCAAACAAGAATTAGAGCATGTTATAAACTTCAAAATGAATGAGTTTGACTGTATTAAATTTAAAAGTTTTTTCAGTAATAAAATCAATGATACCAAAATAAGAAGAAAAGCAGAAAGCTGGGAAACAATCTTCACAAGCAGGAGTACTGATCAAGGTCTCATTTCTAAAATGTACAGAGAACTGCATCAAATTTATAATGTCACAAATCATTCCCTGATTGATAAATAAATAAAGGATATGAACAGACAGTTTTCAGATGATGAAATTAAAGTTATATGTAATCATATGAAAAATGGTCCAAATTACTTTTATTTAGAGAAATGAAAATCAAAACAACAATGAGATGTCATCTTACACTTACTAGATTAACCAAGATGAGAAAAAGGGAAGATGAGCAATGTTGGAAAGATTGTGAGAGGATTGGGACATTGATGTATTACTGATGGAGTGGTAAACAGATCCAACCTTTCTGGAGAGCAATATGGAACTATACCCAAAGAGAAATAAAAATGTTCATACTCTTTGACCCAACAATTCCAGGTCTAGGCATATATCCAGAAGAAATTATAAAAAATATGAAAAGTCCTACATGTTCCAAAATATTCATAGCAGCTCTTTTTTTTATGGTGGCAAAGAATTAGAAATTGAGGGGATGCCCATAAATTGGGGAATGTCTAAATGAGTTATGGCACATGAATACTATGGAATATTATTGTTCTATAAGTAACCATAAATGGTCAGAATCTAGAGAAGCATGGAATGAGTTATAGGGTCTGATGCTGAGTGAAGGGAGTAGAATCAAGAGACTAATGTACAACCTTGATGAAAGCAATTTCCTCTTGACAGTCCAGAGACCTAGGAAAACTGCATTTGACTGCTTAAGGACTATATCGTCCTCAACTAGAGGAAGAAAATAAAAAAAATACACAGAAAAAAACCTTCCTGAATCTAATGAACATTTTATTAAAATTATCTTCTATGTTTCTCTTTCCCTTAATACTAATTCCACATGCCAAAAATTACTAATTTGTAAATTTAACAAAATATGTAGGTACACTGCTAACCTAACTGTTGTCTGCTGAGGGGAGGGGGTTGGGAAGGGAGGGTGGAGGGAAATTTTGTAACTTGGAAATATGCATCTACAAATGGATGAAAATAAATAAGTAAATATATTTTTAAAAAGAAAATTACTAATCTGTATACATGTTTATCAAAAAATATATATAATGCGAACCTGACTATTTGCTGCTGAGGGGATGGGGTTGGGAAGGGAGAGTGGAAGGACATTTCTTAACTTAAAAATATACATGTGCATATAGATGAAAATTAATAAGCAAATTTCTAAATATGGAGGGCAGCAATTGGCATAGTGAACAGATCACTGGCTTTGGAGTCAGGAGGACCTGAGCTTAAATCTGGCCTTAGATACTTAATAATTATCAAGCTGTGACTTTGAGCAAATCATTCTTAATATCATTGCCTTAAATAAATTTGTTTGTTTGTTTGTTTTAAGGCAATGGGGTTAAGTGACTTGCCCAAGGTCACACAACTAGGCAATGATTAAGTGTGTGAGGCCAAATTTGAACTCAGGTCCTCCTGTCTCCAAGGTTGGTGCTCTCTTCACTGAACCATCAAGCTGCCCTGCCTTAAATAAAAATTTTTAAAAAGAACATATGTACACTGATGGTATAGGTACAAATTGATCCTGAACTGATGATGCTTTACTTGCTACTTTAGTTCATGAAGATTGTATTTCTATTGGGATAGTTAGATGTAGTATACTTGGAAAGAGCTTATGTTTATAAATTGATTTTAATTTGATGATGCTGCTTACTCTTTTTTTAGGGTTTTTTTGAAAGGCAAATAGGGTTAAGTGGCTTGCCCAAAGCCACACAGCTAGGTAATTATTAAGTGTTTGAGACTGGATTTGAACCCCGGTACTCCTGACTCCACGGCCGGTGCTTTATCCACTGTGCCACCTAGCTGCCCCACCAATACTGCTTACTGGGACAGAACATGTAGATATGAATCAGTTATGATGCAGGAACGTTCATAAATCAGTCAATCAATCAATCAAACAATCAAGTTTTTAGAAATAAAAAGAGTATACTTCAATAGAGGTATGGGTACAAGACAGATTTAATACAATTAAGACATGGGAAAAAAGGTTTATAGTTAGATAAGAATGCTGAAGCATTAATGGATGAATAACAACTATGAAGAAACACAAAGGACCTATTGTGGCAGAAGGAAATTAGGGAAGATATGAGCACTGAGTAAGTCTTATTCTCAACAGATTTGGTTCACATGGAATAATATCCAATTTCAATTTGTTTTAGAAATTTATCATATCCTATAAGGAGAAGGAATATATAAGTAAAGGTAAAAATATAGTTAAAATTTTTAAAAAGTTTAAAAGACAAAAGTGAAAAGGGAGAAGGAAAGGGAAGAGGGCTAATAGAGGGCAGGACTGATTGAGAGGTAGAAGTCAGAAGAAAAATACAAACAGGAAAGAGAGGATGGTGGGATCTACAAAATTAGTAGGTAAATAATAGGGTAGAAAATAGTATAAACTCTCCCATAAAATGGAGATAGTTATCTCCATTAAAAACATGAATCCTACTAATGTTTTTTACAAGAAACATATATGAAGTAGAGAGAAACACACAGGCTAAAGTTAAAAAACTGTAGCAATGTATATTATCATTCAGCTAAAGTTAAAAAAAGGCAGGGGTAGTAATCTGGATCTCAGACAAAGAAAAAGAAAAAATGATCCAATTAAGAAGGGATAAGGAAATCAAGTACAAGTTCTTAAAAGGTACCAAAGGCAAAGAAGTAATATCACTATTAGACATCTATGCACCTAATGACATAGCATTCAAATTCTTAGAAGAGAAACTAAATGAGTTACAGGCAGTCATAGATACCAAAACATATTAATGGTGGATTTCAAACTCCCTCACTTAGAATTGGATAAATGTAACCAGAAAATAAAAAGAAGGAAGTTAAGGAGGTGAACAGAATTTTAGAAGAGTTGATGAGGATACACTTGATTGAGGATAGAAGGCATATATCTTCTCTGAGGTACATAGCACAAAGCAAAAATGTATCATATATCAGGACATAAAAATCTCATAATTGAATATAAAAAGCAGAAATTTTAGGTGAATCCTTTGCAATAAAATTGCAATAAAGATGCAATAAAATTATATATATATATATATATATTTATATATATATATGAAAGGGCCATATATATATATATACATATATATATATATGAAAGATATGAAATATGAAAGGGCCATGGAAAGTTAAACTAAAATTAATTGGAAAATAACTAAAATTTTAAAGAATGAGTTGAAAAATAAGAAATCATAGAAAAAATCAATAATTTCATTCAAACCAATGACAATGATGAGACAATGAGAATCACTCCAAATCTTATAGGATGCAGGCAAAGCAAGTTATTAGGGGAAATTTTATAATGCTCTATAAGCTTGTAAGAATAAAATAAAGAAAAAGACAAATAATAAATTGGGCATGCAACTGAAAAAATTAGAAAAGTGAATGAAAAAATATCCAATTAAATACAAAATGAGAAATTCTGAAAATCAAAGAAGAAATTATTAAAATTAAATGAAAACTATTGAAATAATAATAAAAGAGACTGAGTTGGTTTCATGAAAAAAGTAAAAAAGACAAACCTTTAGTTAATCTGTTTGCATAAAAAAGAAAGAAAAAACAAAATTACAATATCAAAAATGAAAAGCTGAAATTACCACCAAGCAGGGGGAAATTAAAGTAATAATTCAGAGCTATTTTTCAGAACCATATGCCAACAAATCTGACAATCTAAGTGAAATGGATGCAAATTTACAAAATGTAAACTGTACAGGTAAACAGAAGAGGAAATAAAATGCTTAAATAACATAATATCCAAAAAGAGAAATTGAAGAATCCATCAATAAACTCAATAAGAAAATAAATCTCCAGGACAGGATGGATTTATGAGAGAATTATACCAAACATTTAAAGAACAATAATTCCAATTCTATATAAGCTAATTGAAAAAAATCCATGAAGGAGTTCTGCTAAATTCCTTTTTTGACATCAGTATTGTGCTGATACCTAAACCAGGAAGAGTCAATATAGACAAAGAAAATTGCAGATCAATCTCTGTAATCAATATTGACATGAAAATTTGAATAAAATTTTAGTCATGAAATGAAAGCTATTGCTAGGTTAATATACAATTGCCAGCTGGAATTAATACCAATATGCAGGGTTAGTTTAGTATCAAGAAAACAATCAACATAATTGACAATATTAATAACAAAATTGCCATAAATCATATTTATCTCACTAGATGCTGAAAAAGTCTTTGACAAAATATAGTGCACATTCCTATTAAAATATTAGAGAACATAGACATAAATGGTGTTATTCTTAGGATGATCAGCAATATCTATCTAAAATGATCAACAAACATTACATGCAATGGGAATGAATTCAAAGTATTTCCATTAAGATCAAGAGTGAAACAAGGATGACCATTATCACTAATATTATTGATACTGTATCACAAACACTAGCTTTAGCAATAAGAGAAGAAAAAGAAATTGAAGGAATTAGAATAGGCAATGAGAAAAACAAAACTTTCACTCTTTGTAGATAATATGATGCAATACTTAGAGAACCTCAGAAAATGAAGAAGCAAGGTATATAAGCCATCATTATTTTTATATTTGACCAACAAAGGTCAACTGCAAGTGACAGGAAAGAGAAATTCCATTCATAGTAACTATAGACAACATAAAATACTTGATAATCTACCTCTAAAGATAAACCCAGAAACTATATGAACATAATTGCAAAACACTTTTCACACATATAAACTCTGATCTAAGCAACTGGACAAATGTCAATTGCTCTTAGTTAGGCTGGGCCAATATAATAAAAATTACAATTCTACCTAAATTAATATACTTACTCAGTGTCATAACAATCAAGATACCAAAAATTATTTTACAGAGCTAGGAAAAAAAGTAACAAAATTCATCTTGAGCAACAAATGATCATAAATATAAATCAAATTAATGAAAAAATATAAGGAACAGTGGCCTACTCATACCTGATCTAAAATTATATTATAAAGTAGTTGTCATCAGAATTGTCTAGTACTGGCTAAGAAATAGAGAAGTGAATCAATGGAATAGATTAGGTACAAAAGAAACAGTATTAAGTGTCTATAGTAATTTACTGTTTAATAAACTCAAAGATTCTAGTTTCTGGGATAACAATTCACTCTTTGACAAAAATTAATGGACAACTGGAAAAAATATGACAAAAAACTAAGCAGAGGTTTCCATTTCACACTCTAAACCATGATAAGATCTAAATGGGTACAGGAATTAGACATAAAGGGTAATTACATATACTTTTGTGTGTGTGTGTGTGTGTGTGTGTGTGTGTGTGTGTGTGTGTATTAGGAGAAACAATCTGTCAGATCTATGGAGAGGGAGAAGGATATGACCAAGCAAGAGATAAAAAAACATTGTAAATTGCAAAATGAATGATTTTTGACTACATCAAAACAAAAAGTCCTTTCACAAACAAAACCAAGGTATCCAAGATTAGAAGAAATGCAGAAAACTGGAAAGCAGTTCTTTACCAAGTTTTTCTGACAAAGGACTCATTTCTAAAATGTATAGTGAATTGAGTCAAATCTATAGGAATACAGTTCATTCTTCATTTAATAAATGATTAAAGGGTATGAACAGACACTTTGGGGATGAAAAAATTAAAACTATCTATAGCTATATAAGAAAATAGTCAAAATCATTATTGATTAAAGAAATGCAAACTAAAACAACTCTGAAATTTCACCTCATCCCATTCAGATTGACATAAATAGCAAATAAGGAAAATGATGTTGGAGAGGATATGAGAAAGCTGGGACACTAATGCATGACTGTTGGAACTGTGAACTGAACCAACTATTCTGGAGAACAATTTGGTATTGACGCAAAGGACAATAAGACTTTGTATACCCATTATTACAACAATACTACTAATAAGTCTATATCTGAAAGAGATCATAAAAAAGGGAAAAAGACCCACATGTGTAAAAATCTTCATAATAGTTGATAAATAATTGCAAATTGAAGGGATATCCACCAATTTTAGGGAATGACTGAACAAGTTATGTTATATGAATGGGTTAGAAATGATGATAAAAGATAAAATGGATAGATTTGATTACAAACATAACGGTAAATTTCAAGTGGAAATAAATGAACAGAAAACTAGCATGTCTGCAAAGTTCGTCAATATGCTCTACTGATATAATGTTACCAAATGGGAGACATTGAAAGGTTTCTTTGTGATAATGTGATGCTAGAGAGAAAGAAGATAGAATTAGAAGAAAAAATAGTTCAAATTCTGTCTCAGACACTTCCTGGCTATTTGATCAAGTGCAAGACTTTTCACTTGTGTCTGTCTCATTTTCCTCAACTGAAAATTCAAATAATAATAATCACTACCTCATAGTGTTGTTTTGAGGATAAAAATGAGATATTATTTGTGGATCACTTGCAATATTCACTAAATGTTAGTTGTCATTTTTATATAAGGAGAAAACTGCTTTCATTCTGGTTGTGATTTGCTAACCACTTTATACATGTCATTTTCTTGATTGACTGAATAGAATGAACTAGGGAAATCTTCAAAATGACAAGCAGCCAGAGTTCTACCACTTTCTGACAGGGTTTTCAATATTGCTTAATCTCTGACTTCTTTTGGTGACATCACAATAATTTAAGATGAGAGACTTTGGGTCTTCCCTTTTCAGAGACCATTGTAGTCTTTGAAAAGGAGTCATTTGTTCTTTTTTTGTTATTGAACATTAGTCTGGAACCTTGGATCTTATAAGTTTAAAAAGTTTCAGAGAGCAAATTTTCAGGAATATTGGAGCCACAGATGCATTTTTTTTCATTCACCTTACCTTCAAAGTTTTAAAGAATGCTGACTTGGGGCAACTGGGTGGCACAGTGGGTAGAGTACTGGGCATGAGGAATTAGGATTAAAGGGAAGAGATTCATAAGAGATAATTTTTATAAAGTGTTCATTATAACTGGAAGGGTAGTTTTTTTTTCTGTGTTTTGGTTTTCTTCCACTGTATGGATAATATAGTCTATAGACAATCAGATAACAGTTGTCCTAGCTCTCTGGATGGATGAGAGGAGCTGCTTCCATCAAAGTTGTTCATCTCATAATGTTGTTGTTGTATACATTGTTCTCTTGGTTCTACTCCCTTTGCACAGCATCAGATCCCATTAGCCATTCCATGCTTCTCTACGGTCCATCTTTTTATGGATTCTCATGGAACAATAGTAATTCCATAGCATTTGTGTACCATAACCTGTTTAGCCATTTCCCAATTGATGGGCATCCCCTCAATTTCCAATTCTTTGTCACTATTAAAAGAGCTGCTATGAATATTTTGGAACATATAAGATTTTCACATTTTTATAATATCTTCTGGATATAGATCAAGAATTGGAATTGCTGGGTCAAAGGGTATGAACATTTTTATTGCTCTTTGGCCATAGTTCCTTATTGCTCTCCAGAAAGGATAGATCTTTTCACAACTCCACCAGCAATATATCAATGTTCCAATCCTCCCACAAACTCTCCAACATTGATCATCTTCCCTTTTGATCATCTGGGCTTATCTAATAGGTGTAAGATGATACCTCATTGTTGTTTTAATTTGCATTTTTCTAATCAATAGTGATTTGGGCCATTTTTTTCATATGCTTATATATAGCTTTAATCTCTTCATTTGAAAACTGTCTGTTCATATAATTTGACTATTTATCAATTGGGGAATGACTTGTGATTTTATAAATTTGATGTAATTCTCTATATATTTTAGAAATGAGATGTTTATCAGAACTCCTGGTAGTGAAGGTTGTTTCCCAACTTTCTGTTTTTCTTCTAATTTTGGCAGCATTAATTTTATAAGTGCAAAAAACTTTTTAATTCAATACAGTCAAAATCACTCATTTTGCAGTTTATGATGTGATCTGATTCATGTTTGGTCATAAATTTATCTCTTTTCCATGGTTCAGATAGGATTTTTTTGGGTGTACTAAATTATCTATGGTATCACTCTTTATGTCTAAATCTCGCAACTATTTTGACCTAATTTTGGTGTCGGGTGTGAGATATGGATCTATGCCTAGTTTTTGTCATATTATTTTATAGTTTTCCCAACAATTTTTGTCAAATATTGAGTTCTTAGCCCAGAGTCTGATGTCTTTGGGTTTGTCCAATGGTACTGTACTCATTTATTGCAGTTTCTTTTTAACCTGTCATAATCCACTAATCTATTACTCTATTTCTTAGCCAGTACCTGGCAGTTTTGATGATTGCTGCTTTATAGTATAGCTTTAGATCTGGTAGAGCTAGCCCACCTTCCATTATACACTTTTTTCATTAGTTCCATTCTTTTCTTGGCCTTTTGTTGTCCCAGTTGAATTTTGTTACTATTTCTTTCTAGCTCAGTGAAATAGTTATTTTGTAATTTGATTGGTATGGCACTAAATAAGTAATTTAATTTAGGTAGAATTGTCATTTTTATTATATTAGCTTAACCTAATCATGAGCATTTGATATTTTCCCAATTATTTAGATGTGACATTATTTGGGTGTGGATTGCTTTATAATTGTGCTAATACAATTTCTGAGGTATATTGGAGGTATATTCCCAAGTATTTAATGCAGTCTTCATCTATTTTAAATGAAATGTCTCTTTCTATTTTTTGCTCTTCAACTTTGTTGTTTATATAGAGAAATATTGATGATTCTTGTGGATTTATTTTATATCCTGTTACTTTGCTGAATTGTTAATTGTTTCAAGGAATGTTTAAGATGATATTCTCAGGATCTCTATGTGTACTATCATATCATCTGCAAAGAGTGAAACTTTTGTTTCCTCATTGCCAATTCGGTTTCCTTCCATTTCTTTTTCTTCTCTTATTGCCATTGCATTTCTAATACTATATTGAATACTAATGGTGATAATGGGAATCCTTGTTTCACCCCTGATTTTATTGGAAATACTCCAAGTTTATTCCCATTAAACATAATATTTGTTGAAGAATTTTAGGTAAATAGTACTTATTATTTTAAGGAAAACTCCATTTGTTGCTAAATTTCTAGTGCTTTAAATAAGAATGGATATTGTATTTTATCAAATGCTTTTTCAACATCTGTTGGGATAATCATAACGTTTATGTTGCTTTTGCTACTGATATGTTTAAATATGTTTAGTGTTTTCCTAATGTTGAACCAACCCTGAATTCCTGGTAAAAATCCAACCTGATCATGTATTATCCTGTCAGTAACTTGTTACAGTCTTATTGTTAAAATTTTACTTAAGATTTTTGCATTAATATTCATTAGGGAGATTGATCTATAATTTTTTTGACTGTTTTAGTTCTTCTTGGGTATAAGTACAATGCTGTTGTCATTAAAGGAATTTGGCAGATTTCCTTCCACTTCTATTTTTTAAAATAGTTTATTTTGAATAAGAATGAATTGTTCCTTAAATGTTTGGTAGAATTCACTTGTAAATCCATCTGGGTATGGAAATTTTTTTAGGGAGTTTATTGATGCTTTCTTCGATTTCTCTTTCTGAAATTTGATTATTTAAGTAATTTATTTCTTCTCTTAATTTGGTTAATTTGTATTTTTGTAAAGATTCATCTATTTCACTCAGGTTATCCAACTTATTGCCATACAGTACAACACACTAGCTCTGAATTACCTCTTTAATTTCCTCCCCATTGGTGGTTAGTTCATCCTTTTCATTTTTGATACTGGTAATTTGGTTATCTTCTTTTTAAAATAAGATTAACCAAAGTTTTTTCTATTTTATTGGCTTTTTCATAAAACCAACTATTAGTTTTATTTATGAGATGATTGGTTTTCTTGCTCAGTTTTATTAATCTCTCCCTTGATTTGCAAAATTTCTAATTTGGTATATAATTGGAGACTTTAATTTGCTCTTTTTCTTGCTTTTTTAATTGTATATCTAATTCATTGATCTCTTTCTCTGTTTTATTCTTATAGGCATTTAAATATATAAAGTTTCCCCTCATATCTGCCTTTGTTGCATCCCATAATTTTGGTATGATATTTTGTTATTATCATTTTCTTGGATGTAATTATAGATTATTTTTATTTTTTGCTGTTTAATTCACCCATTATTTAAGATAAAGTTATTTAATTTCCTATTCTTGGGATTGTTCACTGACCCTTTATTTCATGTAATTTTTAGTGCATCATGGTGTGAGAAGTGTGTATTATTTTTGCCATTCTGCATTTGATTATAAAGTCTTTGTGCCCTAGTACATGGTCAGTTTTGCTGAAGGTGCCATGTACTGCCAAGAAAAAGGTACATTCTTTTGTATCACCATTAAATTTTCTCCAGAATCCTATCATATCTAAGTTTTCTAAGATTTCATGCACCTTAATTTCCTTCTTGTTTATTTTGTTGTTAGATATGTTTAGTTTTGAGAGAGGAAGATTGAGGGCTCCAATTATTAAAGTTTTGATGTCTATGTTTCCTTGTAATTCACTCTCCCTCTAGGAATTTGGATGCTATACCACTAGGTGCATGCATGTTTAGTAATGATACAATTTCATTACTAATGGTGCCTTTTAAGAAGGTACAGTTTTCCTTCCTTAGCCTTCTTAATGAGATTGATTTTTGTTTTTACTTGGTATGAGATTAGGATGACTACGCCTGATTTTTTTTTTTTTACTTCAGCTGATGTATGATATATTTTGCTCTAATCTTTTACTTTGACCCTTTGTGTACCTCTCTGCTTCAAATGTGTTTCTTGTAAACAACATATTATAGGATTCTGTTTTTTAATCAATTATGCTATCTGCTTTCATTTTATAGTACTGTTCATACCATTCACATCTACAGTTAAGATTACTAATTCAGTATTTTCTTCCATGCTACCTTTCTTCATTTATATTTTTCTCTTTCCTTTCCTCTTATACCTCCTCACCAAAATTTTATTACCTTTCCCCTTTGACATTTCTTTTAAAAATTTAACTTTATTTTCACTTATACCTTCCTGTCCCTTTTATCATTCCCTTCTTCCTTTATCTTTCCCTTTCCTAGTCCCTTTCCCTATAGATTGTTTGATATTTAAACCCAAGTGGGGATGTATCTCATTCCCTCACTGAGGTAAATCTATTGAATAGAATTTACTCAGCATTCACATTCTCCCTTCTGTCCCTCTAAAATTATAAATGTTTGTGCCTCTACCCTTGGTGCTATTTATCACTCTAATATTATTAATCAAGTATCATCAATCACAAATTCATTATTTGATTCCTTGATAAGCTCATATTTTTATCAAGATATCATCACAAATTATTTACTTGATTGCTCAATAAGAATCATTGAGTCAAATTGCATCAAATTATAATTATCATCATCATTTTTTCCTGTATCTTTCAAGTACATGTATTCCTCCTCATGAGCCAAATATCATCCCAAACCATACCATTTCTTGAACTATTATGAACCTCACCCAGGCCTAAGTCTGCTCCCTCACCAGCCACTTAACATTTTGGTAAGTAAAGCAAGACCTATTCTCTCATCCAGGCTACTCAATCCATCCTTAACTGAAGCAGCGTTAAAACTAACCCTGGTCTACTTAACTGTAAGAATCTTGAAGATCCCTATGTCTTGGGAGGCTGTGGAGGTCTCACCTGATTGTAATTTACAGAGACATTGACTCAAGTCCTGGCTGATTATGAAGCCCTCATTAGACAAGGTGCTAAGCACATGTGATTAAAGTGAGTCAAAGGATACTGAGAAAAATAAGTTTAAAGTTAATACTCCTGATTTTCTTCAGGGCTTTTTTTTTCTCATACATAGTGATGTCATTCTGGACCTCATCAATTGAGAGATAAGACTCAATTATACTCATGTCCTTTAGATTCATTCTCTTCAATTGTATTCTACCCTTTAATTATCCTAAGACAAGTTCATAGGAATTAGAGATGTTGTATCTTTCCTTTTAGGGTTGTTTAAATTTTGATAGTTTTAACCAAGATTTGCTTTGTTTTGTTTTGTTTTTATCCTTCCTCTTTTCCTTTACCTTTTTTTATTTTTATTTCTTTTTAATTTTTTTTAGGTTTTTGCAAGGCAAATGGGGTCAAGTGGCTTGCCCAAGGCCACACAGTTAGGTAATTATTAAGTTTCTGACAACAGATTTGATCTTAGGTACTCCTGACTCCAGGGCCGGTGCTCTATACACTGCACCAGCTAGCCTACCCTACCTTTTTTTTTTAAAGAAAGATTTTATTTACTTTTAGATTTACATTTTTCCCCAATCTTGCTACCTTCACCCAACCCCACAGAAGGCAGTCTGTAAGTTTTTACATTGTTTCCATGATATATACATATATATATATATATATATATATATATATATATATATATATATATATATATATAATTTAAATGTGGTGAGAGAGAAAACATATCCTTAAGGAAGAAAATAAAGTATAAGAGAGAGCAAAGTTACATAATAAGATAATTTTTCCCCTAAATTAAAGGTAATAGTCTTTGGTCTTTGTTTAAACTCCACAATTGTTTCTCTGGATACAGATGTTATTCTCCATCACAGATAGCCCCAAATTGTCTCTGATAGTAGCATTGATGGAATGAGCAAGTCCATCAAGGTTGATCATCACCCCATGTTGCTGTTAGTGTGTATAATGTTTTTCTGGTTCTGCTCATCTAGCTCAGCATCAGTTCCTGCAAATCCCTCCAGGCTTCCATGAATTCCTGTCACTCCTAGTTTCTAATAGAACAATAGTTTGTTCCATCACATACATATACCACAGTTTGCTAAGCCATTCCCTAATTAAAGGACATTTACTTTGTTTCCAGTTCTTTGCCACCACAAGCAGGGCTGCTATGAATATTTTTGTACAAGTGATATTTTTACACTTTTTCATCATCTTTTCAGGGTACAGACACAGTAGTGGTATTGCTGGATGAAAGGGTATGCACATTTTTATTGCCCTTTGGTCATAGTACCAAAGTGTTCTCCAGAAGGGTTGGATGAATTCAGAGCTACACCAACAATGTATCAGTATCCTAGATTTCCCACAACCCTTCCAACAATGATCATTGTCCTTTCTGGTCATATTGGCCAGTCTGAGAGGTGTGAGGTGGTACCTCAGAGATGCTTTAATTCACATTTCTCTAATAAGTAGTGATTTAGAGCAAATTTTCATATGACTGTGAATTGCTTTGATCCCCTCATGTGTAAATTGCCTTTGCATATCCTTTGACCATTTAATACCAGACAGTTTTGATGATTGATGCTTTATAACATGATTTCAGATCTGGTGAGGCTAAACCACCTTCTTTTGCATAGTGCCTGTCTTCTCTCCCCCACCTTGGCCAGAAATCCCATTTACCTTTTTTTTTATGCAACTCTTGAGTTATGGATTTGATGATTGAATTCTCTCCTCAATTCTGGTCTTTATGTTAGGAAATTCTGGAAGTCCTCTGTTTCATTTTTTTGCTATCCATCTTTTTCCCCTGTTAGTATATTCTAATTTTTACAGGGTAGTACATTCTGGATTGTAATCCCAGGTCCTTTGCTTTCCAAAATATGCTATTCTAAGTTTTCCAATCCTTCAATGTTAAGGCTGATAGGTTCTCTGTGTCTCTGATCCTGTTTCCTTTATATTTGAATTGATTCCTTTTTTTCTGCTTGCAATATTCTCTCCTTTATTTGAAATTTCTGGAATTTGGCTATTACAGCCCTTGGAGATTTTATCCTGGTCTCTTTCTGGAGGGGTTCTGTGAATTCTTTCAATAGTTATATTGTTATTTTGTTCTAGCTGATTTGGGCAGTTTTCCCTATAGTTTCTTGCATGATGTTTTCCAAGTTCTTTTCTTGATCCAGGTTATCTAGTAGTCTGATGATTTATAGTTTCTCTCCTGGATCTGTTTTCCAGGTCAGTCATTTTCCCTAAAAGATACTCTATAATTTTTTCAACCTTTGTATTTTGTTTGATGGAATCTTGTAGTCTTGTAGATTCATTGGTTTCTATTTGTCTAATTCTAATTTTTAGGTTTTATATTCTTCATTTTGGTTTTGTGTTTCCTTTTCTAGTTGGTTATTTTTTCTTTTAATGGAGTAGATTTCTTTGGTCAATTTTTTCATAATTTTCCTGAATGACTTTCATTTCTTTTTCCCATTTTTTTCTTCCTCTCTTCTTTGGTTTTTAAATTCTTTTTGAAGCTCTTTGATGACCTTTTGTATTTGAGTCCAATTTCTAGACTGTTTTGATACATACCCTATGAGTGATTTTTCACTGTTTTCTTCTTCAGACATGGCACTATTGTCATCTTTGTCAGCCTTTTTTGTTCATCTTTGCTATTTTAGCTCTGCTCCTGGGGTACAGGGAGTCTAGATCAATACTTTTTTTTTTTTTTTTTTACTGTGGCTGGGGTCTGATCCCTGATTTTTAATTGGCCAAGATGTTACCCATGCAGTCCCGTCCTTGCCTTTGCTATGTTTTTTCCCCCTCCCTTTTATCTAGTTCCTGGCTTAACAATGGTTTGTTCCTGAACCAGTCCTGGGTTCAGACTTTATTTTGGACTTGAGTCCTCTCTGCTGGCTTTCTATCTTGCTGTAGGGACCTCTGCTATTGCTAAGCTGTCAGGACCTAGACTGCACTGTGGTTTAAAAGCCCTCTGCTGGTTTTCCTACTCTCCAGGCCCCTGAACAAAAGTTCCACTTTTCCCCCCTAAGAGACAGACCTTCACTGAAGAGTATCCATGATGTCTATAGTTGAAAACTTCTTTGAATCTTCTCTTTTTCTTGTTGGGATCTTTAGTTTGAATCTCAGAATAGAGACTTCATTTATCTTTGGTAGGGAAAAGCTCCAGCTCCAGGAGCATGTTAGCTTTATGCAGTCATTCTGGCTCTACCCCGGAAGTCTATGCTCAAATTGTTAATAGAATTTGCAAACTCTTTCACCTAGTGGCATCACTTTTCATAGTGATTAGATTTCATTCTAATCCAAAGGAGATCAAAGAAAGAAATAAAATGCATTTGTGTGCTAAAACATTCATTTGAAATCCTTCTATGTTAGCAAAGGACTATGCTTTTGAATATATTAGAATATACTTATTTTTGGTATCATTATTTCTATGTCCTTCTCTTAATCCCCTCCCCCTAATTAACCAAAAGAAAGGAAAAAAATAGTCTTTTACCTAGTGAACATTGTAAAATAAAATGAACCTATACAGTGGTCACATACAAAATGTATATTACATTTTGTCTCTTATGTTTTTCATCTCATAATCTCTTTGCCACAGTATAGGTAATGTTTCATCACAAATCCTTGAACTTTGCAATGATTAGAGTTCTTAAGTATTTTTTTATTTTCCTTTACACTGCTGTTGTTATAAAAAAATTATTTTTATTCATTCAAATTTACCCCGTGTCAGTTCATATTTTTAGGATACTCTGAAATTTTCTACTATATCATTTCATAATGCAAAAATATTCTAATAAATTCATAGAACAAAATTTGTTTATTCATTCCCAGTTGAGAAACCATGTGAATTAAGTTTTTTTCTTTATTTCTTTCTTTCTCCTTATCATTCAGAATAATTAAGTTTATTTTTCTTACAATTTTTCTTTTCCCTGTATTTTTAATTCCAACTTCCCTATCTTCACTTGTTTTTTTCTGTTGTTTGATATACTTCTGAAGCAATTGTAAACCATTTGACCATTGCACTAAGAGTGTAGCTCATCTGATGCATACTCTCCCTATTTGTATTCCATATTCAAATTCTTTTTTCAGTGCATCTGAATGAAGAAAATTAGCTATGTCTCATACCTTCTTCTACTCCTGTATTGCTCTTATCCTTTTTTTCTAATTTTCAAATTCTCAAAATATAAAAAAATCCATTCTCAAGATTTTTGACTTTTATTCTCTAAAGACATTATCTGAAGGGACATTGTTTTACCTATCAGAAAGCTAACATGACAGCATCATACACTATTTTCATTATTCAAATCAATTTGCTTTTATGGCTTTCTCTGGATTCTTATGTTTATAATTTAAAATCTCTATTCAGTTGTGATATTTTTTTCAGAAATATTCAAAAGCTCTCTATTCCATTAAAGATGCATTTTGCACACCTAGGATTGAACTCATTTTTAAAGGATAAATTATTCTTGGATATAAGCTTACATTTATTCCTTTTTTGTAATATTATTTTCCATTATCTCCTCTAAATTTCAATAATAGCTGCTAGGTCTTATGTGAGACTGAACATAAACAAGTTTCATTTTGGAGACCTGAAATTTTTTTTTTAATATGTGAACTATGACATTTAACTTTAACCTTTTGGGATTTCTTTTAGGAGGCAACTGGTATGTTCCTTCCAACTTCATTTTGTTTTCTTCTTTTAAATTATCTGGATGATTTTCATTTATGGTTTCTTGAAATACCATGTCCAGAACTTTATTTTTCAGTTCATAGTTTTCAAGGAGGCAAATAGTCCTTAAATAATTTTTCCTTGACCAGATTTCCAGTTATGTTATTAATACTTCATGGTGATGTCACTAGGTGAAAGAATTTGCAAATTCTATTAAAATGTTTAATTTATTTCTATTTTTCAACCTTTTGATGCTATTCTAATATTCCTGGATATCTCTTGGGGTCATTAACTTCTGTTTAGTGTATACTAATTTGCATATGGGCAAGGTTTTATTTTCTTGAATGAAGATCACTGTTGAGTCCCTTTCCGGACTTGCTTATCCTTCCCCAGGTGAGCATTGAAGGGACAGGAGACAAGGAAGACAAGTTCTACCTTTCTATAACAAGGTTTCCACTTATTTATCAAAATACAAGTGCTTAAATATCCTTCCCAGTCCTTAATCCACTCCCACTCCTGTGGAACTAAGTAAAACAACATTCTGGTGCTCAAGGGCACCAGGTGATGAAGATTTACAGTATTCCCACACACAATAGTCTATAACAGTTCACCTCTTTTGCTTCTAAACTATTTATTCTCCTTTCAATTCTTTTTCCAAAAGTTTTATTTTCATTTTTAATTCTTGCTTAATTTCTGGGACTCAGAACATGTGCCTTATACCTGTTCCTGGTCATCTCTTATTGTATATTATGAATGGATTTATTGGTGTTGTCTGGGTAGATATGTTGAGGTTTAACATTGCTAGGTCAATTTATTAATGTTATCTTTCCTGGAAATTTATTGTACTCAGTTTCTAGCTAGCTTCTTGTACAGTTCTGTGATATCTAAGAAGACACAGTAATTAGTCAATACATTTCTTGAACATCATTCAGTGTAATAAAAATATCATGAGTAGAGATGAGTAGAGCAAGGACCTATTTTAATGTTTTATGTTTATATGGAAAACTGAATATTGAAGAAAGTCAAAGATCCTAAAAGTCATAGGTGAAGAGGAAGAGTATTCCAGATACAGAGACAAAGAATACTAATTGTAAAGGAATAGAGATAGACATTAGAGTATGGTATGCCAGAAATAGCAAACAGACCAGTATACCTAAATCTTGTAGTTTATGAAGAAACATTAAGTGTAAAAAAAGACTAGAAAGGTAGGAAGGGACTAAGTCATATGGAATTTAAGTGACAAATAAAGAACATTATTTTAGATTTTGTCAATTATATTAAATTATATAATCTTTGATTTGAAGTAATAATTGATCACTGTAATATAGGTTGGTGGTGAATAGATGGAATATGGTTAGGTAAATTCCTTTAGCAATTGAGTAGAGGATGGAATGGATTAGTATTTAAAGACATTTGAAATAAGTTCAAATTAATTTCTACATAATGAATATTTTACTAATAATAATATTATTTTCCTAATAAATGATGCTCAAGGGGCGGCTAGGTGGCATAATGGATAAAACACCAGCCTTGGAGTCAGGAGTACCTGGGTTCAAATCCGATATCAGACACTTAATAATTACCTAGCTGTGTGGCCTTGGGCAAGCCATTTAACCACATTTGCCTTGCAAAAACCTAAAAAAATAAAATAAATGATGCTCAAAATTTAAATGAATTACTTCAGGAACTAATAGGTATCATTTACTTGAAGACTTATTGTCTTATGGAAAAGGATAGATGACCATTTATTAAATTTATTACATGATACAAATTGCTCATTTGAGAGTTGGACTAGATGACTTCTGGAGATTCTCCCCTCAACAGAGATTCTTTAGATCCAAGTCCCATTCTTCTAACCCAGTTCTTACATTCTTTTTTTGTTCTAAGATGACTAGGTACTCAAAAGTAACAAATACTTCAATGAGTTTTTTTTTAATTTTCAGTTATTTCAATAAAACCTCTTCTATTTACTTTTAATTATTCTATAAAATCCTCAAACTTTAAAAATAATTTTATCTATGCTTATGATATATTGGCGTAAATACAGTTTAATTAAATGACAGGAATGTTTTGAGATTGTGATGGTGAGAATGAAAATTGGCCAACTTCCAGAAACATTATTATATTGCTCCTGAGACTTGTTAATTTATAAAGCTAAGACTATACAATGCCAAGTACACCCAGATGTTTGAAGCTTTGAGCTAAAATGAATCACTAAAATGAATGACCAAATGAATGACTAAAATTTCATTCAATTCTTTTGGTTTTATGGAAATGTAACTCCATTTGAGGTCCATGACTGTAATTCATTTATTTTATTTTCTGATTAAATGACAAGAAGGTTTTTTTTCTGTTTTAGCAGGGCAATGGGTTTAAGTAGCTTGCCCAAGGCCACACAGCTAGGTAATTATTAAGTGTCTGAGGCCAAATTTGCACTCAGGTACTCCTGACTCTAGGGCTGATGCTCTATCTACTCCATCACCTAGCCACCCTAAATGATAGGACATTTAAAAAACTGCAATGGATCTAGAAATAAACATATGACAAACTCAAATTCTAGGATCTGAATTCATTGCTTCCAGATACTTTGACAAAACAAGCAATGCTTAAGTATTTGAACAATCAACCTTTAAAAAGCAAACACCATCCTATTGGAATTAATGCTCAGCAAAACCTCTTTTTTTTATCTGGGGAATATAAAAAACATACTTTGAAACACTGATCTATTCAGCAAAGTAGGCTTTTTTTTTCCTTTTTGCATAATCTGTCCCATGATGATAGATTATGTATTCAAGTTTAAGAGAGATTAAAATAAATGAATCCCACTTTTGCTTTGTGTTGGAAAAAATCTTTTAAAATACTTTATTGATTTTAAAGTAAGCTTAATGTATTTTAACTGAGCTTAGAGACTTGGCGGGGAAATGCAACTAATGATGGATTTTTTAATAATGTGTTCATAAAAGATTAAAATAGGTCCTAGCTCCACTCATCTCTCACACTGACAATATCCTTTAGTAGATTAATCTTAAAATAAATGTGATATATTTTAATCCTGTGTAAATGTTTCAAAGATACATTGTAATATATTTTAATAAAAGATAAAATCAATGACACATTCAAATCCCCTCCCACCTCCACCCCCTTGCAAATAATACATAAAGGTGTTGTTGACTTTAGGTCCAAGTCAGGTGTGAAGAAGTCCACCATCTTTCTAGCTCTAATTCATCCTTTCTAAATATTTCTAAATTTAAGCAGACTTAGTATAGCCATACTTCTTTGCACACTATAGACATTTGCATTCAGTGTTTATTTAGAAAACATATTAAGTGCTACTAAAGTTCTTTGGTATAATCACTAATGAATTTACAGTATTTAAACATCATCACTAATGTCAAATGGAAGAGACTGATTAGGAGAAGCAAGCAGCATCCGACACTGAGAATTTGCTTATAATTACTGCATTGTCATTATAGAAGCTAGAATTAATCCCAAGTCATTTTCATTAAATTGATTTATCTTTTGTAAAAATTATTGAGTAAAAATTGCAATTGTATTCATCTAGCTATACTAATATTCAAACAGTTGTGTTTTGTTTTTTTTAATTGTTTTTTTTTAGATTTGTTTTTCAAGGCAATGGGGCTAAGTGACTGGCCCAAGGCCACACAGCGAGGTAATTATTAAGTGTCTGAGTCCAGATTTGAACTCAGGTATTCCTGACTCCAAGGCCAATGCTCTATCCACTGTGCCACCTAGCCACCCCTAAACAGTTGTGTTTTGAAATAATATTTATATTATGAAACTTTAAAAAATTATAAAACTTTAATCTGGAAGAAAAACGAAAATATATTGTCTCATTGAATGCCATGATAAAACTAAAATATCCTGGACATTGAATCAATTGGGAACATGGTTTCCAATCAGTATTCTGAAATTTAGAAGTAATGTAAATTTGGTTAAGACACTTAATTGATATTTTGCAAGGCAGCCAAGATGGCAACAAGAGAGGAAAGTCTCTTAGGCGCTCTCTCATAAAACTTCTAAACTAAGGACTTTAACTAAATTTTAGAGAGACAGAGCCCACAGAGGTTCCCAGTGAAGCAGTTCTCCTACTCAAGGTAACCTGGAAAAGAGCAGAAAGGCTCTGCTCCCCAGGGTCAGAGGGGTGGCCTGCCAGAGCAAAAGACCTTCAGCCTCCCGGAGGGAGTCCCAGGGCACTGGGAGCTGGGGCTCACATCAGCAGGGGAGTTTCCTGAGCTACGCCACGGGGAGCACCAGGCAAAAATTGGGAGAAAAGCAGGAGGACCTCTGCCAGAGCGAGCACGTGAAGCCCAGCACTCAGGGCATACAGCCAGCAGCTAGCTGGAGCTTGGCCAAGGCAGAGCAGGAAACAGAAGCAGGTGGAACCACTAAGCAGGAGCCCCCAGGGCATGAGCCCATTGAACTCAGGGAGGAGAGTGAAGAGAGACTGCAGACCTCTGCCCCTGGAACAAGAATCTGGGGCTCTGACTGCATTCAGATCCTGATCACAGTCTAGGCCTCCCCACCATAGAACAGCAGGGCCAGCCCCCCCCCACCTCAGCCCCATGGCAGAGGGGACCACATATGGTCATTCACAGCCCAAGAGGGAGGACAGAGGCTCACACACTAAGACCCTTGTGGGAGTGTCCCAAAAGCTCAGGAAGTACCCCCAAAACAGCCTCAGGCTGGGAAAATGAGCAGGCAGAGTAAAAAGAGGAACACCATTGAGAAATATTGTGCACATGAGCCCAAGAAGGATCAAAATACTTAGTTTGAAGATGAGGAAGCACAAGCTCCTGCATCTAAAGACTTCAAGAAAAACAGAAATTGGGCTCAGGCTATGACAGAACTCAAAAAAAAAAGACTTTGAAAATCAAATGAGGGAGTTAGAAGAAAAACTGGGAAAGAAATGAGAGAGATGCAGGAAAAACATGAAAATGAAGTCAGCAATTTAGTCAAAGAAATCCAAAAACGTGCTGGAGAAAATGGCATGCTAAAAACCAGCTCAGGTCAAATGGATAAAGCAGTTAAAAAGTTATTGAGGAGAAGAATGCTTTAAAAAGCAAAATTGGCCAGATGGAAAAAGAGATAAGAAAGCTCTCTGGGGAAAACAAATTCTTCAGATAAAGAATAGAACTCAGGGAGATCGATGAATTTACTAGAAATCAGGAATCAATACTTCAAAACCAAAAAAAATGAAAAATGAGAAAAAATGTGAAACATCTCATTGAAAAAACAACTGATATGGAAAACAGACTTAGGAAAGATAATTTAAAAAATTATTGGAATGCCTGAAAGTCATGATCAGGAAAAGAGACTTGACATCATTTTCAAAAATTATTATAGTAAAATTGCCCTGATATCCTAGAAGCAGAGGGTAAAATAGAAGTGGAGAGAATCCACCGATCCCCACCCCGCGCGCCAGAAAGAGATCCCCCAAAACCCCAGGAATATTATAGCCAAGTTCCAGAACTCCCAAGACAAAGAGAAAATATTACAAGCAGCCAGAAGGACACAATTCAAATATCATGGAGCTGCAGTCAGGATCACACAGGACTTAGCAGCAACTACATTAAACGCTCCTAGGGCTTGGAATACAATATACTGGAAGGCAAAAGAGCTTAGAATGCAACCGAGAATCAACTACCCAGCAAAAATGAATGTTGTCTTCCAGGGAAAAAGATGGATTTTCAATGAACCAGGGGAATTCCAAATGTTCCTGTTGCAATGGCCAGAGCTGAACAGAAGGTTTGATGTTCAAATACAGGACTTAGATGAAGCATAGAGACTGGAGGAGAAGGGGAAAATATGAGAGACTTAATAATGATGAACTACATGTATTCCTGTATAGAAAAATGACACTGATAATACTCATATGAACCTTCTCAGTTAATAGAGCAGGTAGAAGGAGCTTTTATAGTTGAAGCACAGGAGAAAGCTGAATTTGAAGATAAAATATGGGGTAAAAATGGAGTCAATGGAAAAAAAGGGAAATGTAATGGGAGAAAGAAAAAGGAGAGGGGGAATAGGCCAAGATATTTCATATAATAAGATTTTTCTTTATCACAATGAACTATTGCAATGTTATTGAAAGGGGGAAGGCAAGGGAAAATGAGGGAATCTTCGCTCTCATTAGAGGTGGCTAGGAGAGGAAACAGCACATATACTCAATGGGGTATAGGCATCTGGATTAAGAAGGAGAGGACAGGGAGAAGGGGGGGATGCGAGTGATGGAGGAGAAAATGGAGCATGGGGGGAGAGTAGTCAGATATAACACATTTTCTCTTTACTTCTTGCAAGGGGCTGGGATTGGATGACCTGTCTGTGACCATAGGGCCAGGTGGATGCTAGGCCTAAGGGGTGGTATGGGGGCTCAGGGCATTTCGGCCCCAGGGCCATAGATTTGTCTGCTGCACCACTCAGCTACCCTACAGCAGAGTCAGGGTGAAAGGAGAGAGAGAAAATATAGTACATGGTAGTGGAGAAATATGAAAGGAGGGAGTTGTGATCAGCAATGGCAAAAGTGGAAAAATATTGAAGTAACTTTTGTGATGGACTTATCATAAAGAATATGATCCACCCACAACAGTGTTGTTGATGTTGGAACAAAGACTGAAGCACATTTTTTATTATTATTATTTTGAGGGGGTGCAGGGCAAATGGGGCTCGGTAGCCTGCCTGGGGCCACATAGCAGTGTGATCTTTGGGTGTCTGCAGCCAGATTTGGACCCGGGTGCTCCTGGCTCAAGGGCCAATGCTCTGTCTACCACCCAGCCATCCCTACTATTATTACTATTTTGTTTTGTTTTGTTTTGTTTTTCTTCTTTGGTTTTTGCAGGGCAGTGGGGTTGGGGTGGCTTGCATATCACACAGCTGAGTGATTATTGGGTGTACAGGGCCAGATATGGGCTCAGGTGCTCCTGGCTCCAGGGCTGGTGCTCCATCCATTGCGCAACCTGGCCATATCTACAATTATTACTATTTTTTTTATTTTAATTTTTTTCTCTCTCCTTTACTTTATTGCTCAAGCGAGTCTATATTTTTTGGGGGGCTATTTACTCTTAAACAAGAATATTTTATTAATGTATAAAAAAGCATTATTTTACAAAATGAGAATAAATCAACATTAAATTAATATAAAAAAGACAATCTCAGCATTTTTTCACCTGTTATTATTATTATTATTATCATTATTATTATTCTTAATAGTAGAAGTAGTAGTAGTACTACACACTATTTATACTCCGAATTTGTACTTGCTTCAAAGAGGTCCTTAATAAAACTGAAAACAGTATAGATATATGGAAATGCTAGTTGACTAATTAACTTTGTCAAGGTATAAATGGTCCAATTAAATTTGCCAAAATCACCTATTTGGAAAGGACTTGCACTATGAGTTGGGGACCTGAGCTATGAATTGAGGGCTTCCCTTTGGTAGAATGGCTATCACATATCATGGGAGTCAAGATTAGTTTGGGCCTTCATCAGAGCAGCAGGAAGATTGACTGGGGTCAGCTTTTCAGGGGTCAGAAAACTCTGTGGTCTGGCAGAATGTGATATAGGGAAGTTATCTCTCTCAAGAGCAACTGAAGGAAAGATACAATTGCAAATGGTAAATTACATCAAAAATAAAAACTAAAGGAGTTTCTCCCATGGATAGTGTTTCAGGGGAGGTGCAGAATTACAGAACTTTAGAATTGGAAGATGCCTTTGCATCCATCTGGCCCAATTTAATAAACAGAAAGAATACCATTCTCACAGTATCCAACAAGTGATTGTGCTTGTATGAGATAGAAGGGAAGGGAGGAGGAAAACAATGGATAAATTTACATAATAACTTTATTATATATTTTAAAGGAATAGCAAGTCATTCATAAATAGTTCAGCAGTTTCATATGCAGATTCTATTTTATTATGCTATATTATGGAAATACTTATTTTATTACATAGGTTAAAAATAAAAAGAAATACAAATTTTAAAATACCAAAACAAATCAAAAGACAAAAAAGCTTTCTTGAGAACCTCTAAGGAAAACTATTTCCTCTCAAGGCAGTCTATTCCTAATTGTTAGAAGTAGACCTAATTGTTAGAAAGTTGACTGTATTTTTGCTTGTTTATTTTCCTTCAATTCAATCCAAAGTTGCCTTTTCTTTTTGGCTGAGGGAGAAATGGAAAGGCATGAGTTCTATGCCATATAATAGTCCTTCAAA
Organism: Macrotis lagotis; assembly: GCF_037893015.1. Classification (NCBI taxonomy): domain Eukaryota; kingdom Metazoa; phylum Chordata; class Mammalia; order Peramelemorphia; family Peramelidae; genus Macrotis; species Macrotis lagotis. Next base: position 179,841,221 of record NC_133659.1, on the reverse strand, counting down.
TGCTTAAAGAAAGCATTCTTTGCTCCAAGATTAACATTTCCAGTACTTTTCAGTCATTATTCAATCAATTTTTTTTCCTTTTTTTCCCTTCATTTTCTAAGAGGAACATGATAACAGGAAAGTTATGCCATGACTTGTAGGTGAATTGGATTTAAGTGAGGGAGTTCTGTGTAAACTAATCAACCTTACTCTCTCAGAGCCATCTGGATTCAATGGCAAGAGGGAGATCAGTAGGACTGGAGATGGCCCCAGATACATTGGGAGACCTTGACCTTTTTAAGGTCTTGCCTATATCTCAGTTTGACTGGAGTAAAGCCCTTTCAATAATTAAAACTAGGGAAGAAATGAGGCAAAGAATGACCTCTTTTATCTAGTAAATAAATAAATATATAAAGGAATGAATGAAAATAAATAAATAATAGACAGACAAAGACAGATAAAAAAACAAATAATCAACCTGGAAGAAGAAGAATATTGGAATTTTTGAACAAAACAGAAATAATTTTTATTGATAATCACTGTGAACAAGGCCAAGTGAGATTTGGACTAGAACCTATTACTGACCCATCAATGAGAACCAGAGCGATTTGAGTTTAAGGCATTGTCCTTAAAAAAGAAATCTAGTCCATAAATTCCAAGATATCCTGTGAGAGTTTAATGATCAAAATTTATATTTTTTGGCTGAGCACCCACAGCTAATACATATTTTGTACATTTTCTAAATATATTCTGAGAGAGGTGGGATAAGAGAAAAGGTAGAGAGAGATGGAGGGAGGGAAAAAAGGAAAGAAGGGGGGAAGGAAAGAAGGAAGCAAGGAAGGAAGGAAGGAAGGAAGGAAGGAAGGAACCAACTGGATAGTTTGAGTTCATGTGAATAAGTATTTTAGCTCAAGAAAGGAACTCAGTCTTTTCTCTTGTCAAATGCTCTCCAGAATTTTCTAAGACAATTGAAATGGAAGTGATTTAGTTTCATGACACAATGGGCTGGTCATTTTATTGGAATGCCAGAAGTATACTTGCCAAAAGCACTGATATATGGAGAACTCACACAAGACAAGTTGCCACAAGGAGGTCAAAAAAGTTAAAACCGGACACTTTGAAAATTTCCCTTAAGAACTTTGGAACTGATTGTACAACATTGAAAAAACTAACATAATGGGTGGATCAAACAGCAAATAATAGAAATAATGAATAATTATATCCAAGAAAATGATAATAAGTGAGACATCATATCAATAATGAGACATCATATCAAAATTTTTGGGACGCAGCCAAGGAAGTTTTGAGGGGAAACTTTATATCTCTAACTGCCTATATAAATAAAATAGTGAAAGAGGAGATCAATGAATTGGGATAGAACTAAAAATGCTAGAAAAATGACAAATTAAACAACCCAATTAAATACCAAACTATAAATTCTGAAAATCAAGGGAGAGATCAATAAAATAGAAAGCAAAGAAACCTAATGATCGTCCTGATTGCTCTACTTTATCAATACTCCTTTAGCAATGTCCTTCTTAAACTGTGAACTCCTGAAGTAAAAATGATGCTGCAGATATGTAGAGATATAGTTTATTCTTGTTTTGGCTAGATGTGTAGGATATCTTGAAAACTTATTCATACTGGCCATTTTTAAGTTACACCAATTCCAGTCAGGAATTTATCAACCATATATATTCTGTGATCCAGAAATGCAAATACTTTTTTCTGACAATTTCCAAATCATATTTTCACTTCTCCATTTTTTTCCTTTAGTTCAATCTTTATTTTCCATGGGCTATAGTGAAAAAAAAATTATGTCCCTATTGCTTTCAGTATCTCTCACCCAAGCCTTCATAATCATTGTCAATAGCCGTTGGTTCCTTTCTTATTTGAGTGAGATATTTTATCCTTCACTTGTTTGGGAAAATTTTGGTATAGTTCAGTATATATGTTTCATATATCTTTATTATATCTCCAGTTCTCTGTATCATAATTTATGTCTTAGAGTTAAAGAACAAAGGAAAGTATAGGTCCTGGTAGCTATGTAACAAGCCAGCAAGGAGGATCCAACCTTAAACAAGGTCTGAACCCTGGGAACACTGGAGCAAAAGACAGGACTGGGTTGGGAACAAATCACTGCATAGGCAGAACCTGAACACAAAGGAGGAAACAAACCTCTGCAAAGGGAAGGCCTGGACTGCATAGGCAACATCTTGAAGAATCACAAGCCAGGGATCAGATAGCAAGCCCAGCATAAAAAGCTTGGGACTATCCTCCCTATACCCCAGGATAGGAACTCAGACATTTCAAGACTAGCAAAAACATTAAAAGAGAGTTCACTAGGGCAGCTAGGTGGCATAGTGGATAGAGCACTGACCCTAGAGTCAGGAGGACCTGAGTTCAAATCCATCCTCAGACACATAATAATTGCCTAGCTGTGTGACCTTTGGCAAGTCACTTAACCTCACTGTTTTAGATTTTAAAAAAAAGTATTCACTATAGAAAGTTACTTTGCAAATAAAGATGATGATAATGCCATATTGTAAAAACACAGTGAAAAATTACTCACAGGGGAATACTCAAAGAGTCTATGAATCGAACTGAAACCCAAAAACTCATAGTGGAATTTAAAAAAAAGAATTTAAAACCCAAAGAAGAGAGGAAGAAGAAAAATAGAGAAAAGAAATGAGTCATGCAGGAAAATTATGAAAAATTGACCAAAGAATATACTGGAAAAAGAATGTTACTCTTAAAAAATAAAATCCAGCAAATGGAAAAGAAACCACAAAAGCTAATTGAAGAAAATAAAAACCTAAAAGTTAGATTTGAACAAATAGAAAACAATGAATCTATGAGACTTCCGAAATTCCATTAAGCAATGTTTAAAAGACTGAAAAATTGAAGAAAATGTAAAGGACTCTTTAGGAAAAACCAAATGATTTGGAAAATAGATACAGGAGAGATAATTTATAAATCATTGAACCACTAGAAAGGTCTTGATAAAAAAAATAACGTGAAAACATCTTGGAGAAAATTATCAGGGAAAACTGTTCAAATATGCTAGCACAAGAAAACAAAATAGGCATTGAAATAATATACAGAACTCATCCAGAAAGATATTCTAGAATGAAAACTGCAAGGGTTGTTATAACCAAATTCCAGAATTCTCAAATAAAAGAGAAAACATTTCAAGTAACAAAAAGGAATCAATTAGAATACAAAGGAAAAACAATAATTATTATACAGGATTTATTGGCTTCTTGAAGGACCAGAGGACTGAGAATATCATATACCAGAGAGCAAAGGACTTTGTATGAAAATTCAGAATTTACTACCCTACAATATTCAGCATATATTGTCAGGGGAAATCATGGATGTTCAATGAAATAGAGGACTTCCAAAATTCCCTGATAAAAAGACCAGAACTAGGACTAGCTATCTGCCACAGTGGATAGAGCACCAGCCCTGGAGTCAGAAGGACCTGAGTACAAATCAGTCTCAGACACTTAATCATTTCCTAGCTGTGTGACCTTGGACAAGTCATTTAAACTCATTGCCATAAATAAAGTTTTTAAAAAAGTCTAGAATTGAACAGAATATTCAATTGCAAAATACACGACTCAAGAGAACCATAAAAAAGGTAAACAAAAGAAGGAAAGAAAAAACAAAACAAAACAAAACAAAACAAAACAAATTTTTGTCAAGAACATGAAATTGCATACAACCCTACAAGGGAAGATAAAATATTGTTTTACTGAACTGGTATGCCAATAAATCTGATAACCTGAATGAAAAAGATAAATATTATAAAAATAAAAATTGTCTAGAAGAACAGAAAATAGAATACTTAAATAACCCTGTTTCAGTAAAAGAAATTGAAGTAATCATCAATAAATTCCCGAAGGAAAAAATCTCCAAGTCCAAATGGATTTGCAAGTGAATTCTGCCAAACTTTTAAGAAACAATTGATTCCTATTCTACATAAACAATTTTAAAAAATAGAAGTTCTGCCAAATTTATTTTATGAAAACAATATGGTGCTGATACCTAAACCAGGAAGAAACAAAACAGACAAAAAATTTACAGATCAATGTCCTTAATGATCATTGATGTGAAAATCTTAAATAAAATTTTAGCAAAGAGATTACAGCAAGTTATTACTAAGATAATACACCATAATCAGGTAGGATTTATACCAGCTAGGCAAGGATGTTTCAATTTTAGGAAAACACTTAATATAAATGAATATGTCAATAACAAAACCAACAGAAGTCATATGATTATTTCAATAGATGTTGAAAAAGCCTTGGATAAAACATAACATTCATTCCTATTAAAAACAGTAGAAAATATGGTAATAAATAGAGTTTTCCTTAAAATAATAAGTAGGATCTATCTAAAACCATCAACAAATATGTGTAATGAGGATAAAATCCCCTTATCACCTTTACTATTCAATATAGTATAAGAAATGTTAACTATAGGGTGGCTAGGTGGAGCAGTGGATAGAGCACCGGCCATGGAGTCAGGAGTACCTGAGTTCAAATCCATCCTCAGACACTTAATAATTACCTAGCCATGTGTCCTTGGGCAAGCCACTTAACCCCATTGCCTTGCAAAAACTAAAAAAAAAGGAAAAGAAAAAAGAAAAGAAATGTTAACTATAGCAACAAGAGAAGAAAAAGAAATTGAAAGAATCAGAATTGGCAATGAGGAAGAAAAACTTTCACTCTTTGCATATGTATACTTAGAGAACCTAAGAAAATCATCTTAAAAACCTTCTTGAAATAATTAACAAATTCAACAAAGTAGCAAGAAATAAAATGAACCCACATAAATCATCAGCATTTCTATAAATGAACAACAAATCCCAAGAACAAGAGATAGAAACAGAAATTCCATTTAAAGTAACTACAGACATCATATACTTAGGAGACTACATCCCATGACAAACCCCAAAACTGTATGAACACAATTACAAAGCACTTGTCACCCAAGTAAAGTCAGATCTAAACAACTGGAAAAATGTCAGTTGCTCATGGTAGGTCATGTTATTTAAAAATGACAATTCTACCCAATTTAAATCACTTACTTAATGCCATACCAAACTACCAAACAATTATTTTATCAATGTAGAAAAAAAAATAGTACCAAAATTCATCTGAGTTGCTAAAGGAGAGGAATATCAAGGGAACTGATGGTAAAAAGGTAAGAGAAGGAAGTTTAGCTCTACTGGATCTAAAACCATACTATAAAGCAGCTGTCATCAAAACTGCCTGGATTAGAAAATGGATTAGGATAGGTTCAAAAGAAATCATAGTAAATAACAACAGTATCATACTGCTTGACAAATCCAAAGACATTAGTTTCTGGGATAAGACTTAGGTAATTAACAAAAATTGTTGGGAAAAATGGAAATTAGTATGGCAAAAACCAGACCTAGACTCACATCTCACACTCTATACTAAAATAAGGTCAAAATGGATACAGGATTTAGATATAAAGTGCAACACCATAGATCATTTAACAGACCAAGAAATATTCTACCTGTCAGAGCTGTGGAATGGGGAAAAATTTGACTAAGCAAGAAATAGAGTTCATCAAAAATTGCAAAATGGATGATTTTGACTACTTTAAATTAAAAAGTTGTTGCACTAATTAAACCAATGCTACCAAATTAACAGAAAAACCAAAAACTGGGAAACAATTGTCACAGCTAGAGAGTTCTCATAAAGGTCTAATATCTAAACTATGTAGAAATTTGCATCAAATTTGTAAGGTTACAAGTCATTCCCCAATTGATAAGAGATTGAAGGATATGAACAGTTCATCAAATGAAGAAATTGAAACTATATAAAATTATATGAAAAATGCTACAAATTATTATTGTTTAAAGAAATGCAAATTGAAACAACTATGAGGTTTTATCTCACCTTATCAGATTGGTTAAGATGACAAAAAAGAGAAAATGATTAATGTTTGGAGAGATTGTGGAAAGATTGGAACATTAATGTATTGCTGGTGGAGCTGTGAACTGATCTTGCCATTCTGGAGAGCAATGCACCCAAATAAACAAAAAACTGATCATACCCTTAGACCCAGCAATTCCAATATATCCAGAAGAAATCACAAAAAATGGGAAAAGTGCTGAATGTTCCAAAATATTCATTGAAACTCTTTTTGTGGTGGCAAAGAATTGGAAATTGAGGGAATGCCTATCAATTGGGGAATGACTGAACAATTATGGTAAATGAATGTTATGAAATACTATTGTTCCATAAGAAACATAAAGTGTCAGACTCTAGAGAATCATGGAATGAATTGCAGGATCTGATGATGAGTGAAGGGAGCAACCAAGAGAACATTATTTTACATATTCACAACAGCATTGTGAGTTGAGAAATCTTGATGGATGCAGCTCCTCTCAGCAGTTCAGAGAGTTAGGACAACCTTATTAGATTGACTATGAACAATGCTATACTCAGAGGAAGAAAAACAAAACAAAAAAAAGCAAAACAAAATAAAACAAAACAAAACAAAAACCCTTCAGAATTTGATGAATACTACATTCATTCATTTTAAAGAATTTCTCATTTGTATTTCATTCCTCTCCCATTATTTTTTTTCTTTTCCCTTGCTCCTAATTCCACATCTCGAACATAATTAATCTATAAGCATGTTCAACAGAAAAGTGTATGTACAATATTTACTACTTCTGAGGGTGGGAAGGGAGGGTGGAAGGAAATTATGTAACTTAAAATTGTACATGTGCATATGGATAAATGTTAAAAAATTTTCATAACATATATCTGAGAAAATAAAATATCAATTAAAAAATAGTTGCTGAAAAATAAAAAAAAGAAAAAGAAAAAAGAGATATACCTAGGTTGAACAGCCAGAATGTGTCAGAGACAGAATTTAAGCCCAATCCTTCCTAATTCTAAGGCTGACCCTTTAATCACTGTGCCATAGTTCCTCCTCATTCACAGCTGAGAATCTTGAATAAAATTATTTGAAAAAGTTTTCTTTGTGAATGTTGTTGTTATGTATATAAATCTGTAAAGAAATTTTTGTCTGCCAGTAGTAAACTCAAAAAACTCCCAAATTTTCACAACTTTAGAAGAGCCAAGAAGGTGCAAGTCTTTTTTTGTGCTTGTTGTAAATATAAGGCAGGTTGCCACAACACAAGCCATAATTTTTATATGAGGAAAAAAAGACATTTCTTTTGATACAAAAGTCCAATGGAGTAGCATAGTTTGCATTTTTACTAGTTAAAAAGAAGGGAAATTCTTTGGGTTTCTTTTAATCCTAAAGAGGAAAAAGTTTATCTTACTACCTTTTCATTTTATATCTGTGAAAATCAGACTCCTGTAATCACAAAAAAGGACTTCTTACTCATTCAGTCATGCAATGCTTTTAGTTAGCAATAGGAACTTCAAAGAAGGGAAAAGTTGTTTTTTGGTGCCCATGTAAATCATATCAATTTACTTGTTTCAGAGTTTTTCCTAGGTGGATTAGAAATTCCTGCCTTAGTAAAAGACTTCAAGTTTGAAGAACTTAGGAAAACAACCTAATTTTAATGACTATAGCATCCATTTGAGAATGTCTAAATGAAACATCTATTCACTAAAGAAAGGCTTCTTTTTCACAATAAATTGAAACAGGTTCAAATCACTGGATTATCATTCATTCATGGCATTATAAATTTAGTACTGAAAAAATTCTTATAGATCACTTAGCTTAATCCCCTCATTTTTGCAAATAAAAAACTGAAGCCCAGAAAAATCAACTGACTTACTAAGTTTACTCAGATAATAAATCTTCACTATCACCACCATCACTTCACTATTACTTCTTCTCCTTCCTCTCCTTTCTCTTCTTATTCCTTCTTTTATCTTCTTATTCACGTTGTTCTTGCTCTTGTTGTTCTTGTACTTCTTCCTCCTCCTCCTCTTCCTCCTCCTTTAATTACTTTCCCCAGTATGTCATGGTGATTTTATATAAATTATTTTCTTTTCTTTAGAGCCATCTAAAGTCCTTCTCTCCTTAAGATATGAGCATGCTTGGGGCAGCTAGGTGGCACAGTGGATAGAGCACCAGCCCTGGATTCAGGAAGACCTGAGTTTAAATCCTTCCTCAGATACTTAATTACCATGCTCTGTGACCTTGGGCAAGTCACTTAACCCCATTGCCTTGCAAGAAACAAACAAGACATTTAAGATATGAGCATGCTCCACTGCTGTTTAATAGACAGTTTAAGAGATTTGGACTGTTTCTAGATAAGCAGCTAAATCAGTCGCTATTCTTTGTAAAAATGAAGCTTTATCCTTTTCTGTCTAAATGTCTATCTATCTATCTGTCTGTCTTTCCCATTTTTTTTTTTTACCTTTAGAAGGTAGAAGAATGAACTTGTAGGTTTTGTGGGGGAAAAAAGATGGGAAGAAACAGGGAAATTGTATTAATGTGAATTTTCCTTTCTTCCTAAGAGAAACTTTATACAGAAACATAGGGCAGTGTAAACATCATATATTTGTATTATTTCAACTTATATTTTTATTATATCTGTTTTTTGCCAATGTTGCCTGAAAAGTATACCCCAACAAGTCCTTAATATCTCAGCAATATATTTTTAGATGTGTAATGAATTTTTTAATCTCGATAACTCTCAAAGTTTATTTCTTCTTCATAGAAGAGTTAACATTTGTGTTAATGGAAGTAAGAATTATCATCAATAAAAGCATAAGTTAAAACACTATTGAAATATAGACATATAGATAGATAGATAGATAGATAGATAGATAGATAGATAGATAGACAGAAACAAATAAAGAAATGGAAGAATATATGCAAAGAGATTTCAGATGTTTACCTGAGAAAAGATGGAATTAGTATTATTGTTCTAATCACAAATACATCATTTTCTTTAATTAAAGGAAAATAGTATATGTAGAATAGTCTTAAACTTAACATATTTATTTCAGTCTTAACAACTTGAAGCAAATGCAATGACTTAGATTTCCAGATATAATTAAGCAGAAGCAATGGTAAAATTGATTTTGTGATGCCATCAATATGTGTCAAAAAAAATTAAATGATCAAATTTAACAATGAAATGATCCATAATGTTTTTCATAAGAAAAAGAAAGACCTAGTAGTTAGTGAATCTAGATGCAAATACTGAAAGTAGACTTATTATATGCATTTTTCAATTCTCATACCAGGACCTAGTACTAATGAGACCATTTTGATGAAAAAAATCTTTTTCTCATTATAGATTTGAAACTTGTGCCTGTCCTTTAAACTGATTTGTTGACAACTGGTGAGATAGGCAAATAGTTGACAAGAAAATAAGTTACTTTAAAAATAATTAGCTTAAGGTAAACATCCCATTATTAATCTATTGTTTTTTATCTATTGTTTTTAAAACTAGCTCTTAAGGAGATGATTTCCTTGTTTCTAGTCAGTATAGTGCTTGTGGATGTAGGCTCAATGTGTTTCTTTTTATCATTGTTATCAGTGAATGGATAAAAGTGGACATTTGCAGTAAGTAGAAGCTTGGAAGGGCAATATTTAGGATTAGTAATTTTGGAGATGAGTATTTCCTAATTTCTTGCCTTCTTTTCACTGTGCAACTTATTAAGAAAAGTAATCTTTATCAGATCCTTCAGCTTCTTACTACATACTTATTCCTAAATATCTAGCAAACTTGTTTTCATATCTAATTTTCCCAAAATTCACAAATGATAATCTTATTCCAGAAAAAAACTTGTATTATATTTAACCTCTGCAATAATTTTCACTGTAATTCATATTTTGTACTTCTTTTCTGTTCTCACAAATTCATTAATTGCCTCTACCTACCTAAACAACTCCCTGAACTGCAATTCTGTACTTGGATTTCTGACAGGTACAGTGAAGTCACAAGTTCAATGTATTCAAAATAATATTTCTCTTTTTCCAACAAAATTTTCTCTTTGCCTCTTAACTGCCCTAATTCTGTTAATAGCATTAACCAGAATTGTAGATTTTGGAAATTAGGAGAAAATGAAATAATCATTTAGTCTATACCATAGCCATAAAGGAATCACCAACATAACAAGTCCAACAAGTGATCATCTAACCCCTCCCTGAGGTCTTTAGTAAAAGAGAATCCACAACCTCTTAGATCTTTTAAATATGACCTCACCCCTATTTCCTTCATCAAGTTTAAATCTTCACAATTCATATCTTTTCCCTTTAGTTCTGCTCTCTAATATAAAGCAAAAGTATCATCCTTCTCAGAGATGATGACTCTATGAGTGTTTGAAGATAGTTATGATGTCTTCCTGAAGTCTTTCTTGAACTGATCAAGCTAAATATCCACTATTCATTTGACAGATCATAATGAAGTAAAGGCCTTTTTTTTGCAAGGTAAATGGGGTTAAGTGGCTTGCTGAAGGCCACACAGCCAGGTAATTATTAAGTGTTTGAGGCTGGATTTAAACTCAGGTACTCCTGACTCCAGGGCCAGTGCTCTGTCTACTGAGCTATCTAGCTGCCCTGAAGTAAAGGTCTTTGACCATTCTGATTAAACTCCTAAATGTTGAACACAATACTCTATTCCTTGGGAGTAAGCAATGTTTTTTGCTCTGTTTTTATCTTGCATCCCCAGCACTTGGTAATATTCATTGCATGCTTACTAGATGTTTGTTAACTGAAATTTCCCATATTAGAAAGTGAGTTTTCCATTCTTTGTCCTTGTATATTATATTTATATACAAACCATACCTCTACTAGAATCCTGGAATTTCATATTTCAGTAACATAAATTTGAAGTTGCTATGAAAGTATATTAAAATTTTTCTCCATCTGTGGTTTTGTTTATATGTTTTTGTTTAAATGCCTACAAGTAAAATCTCATTAATTTTAAAATTCAAGTAGAGCAGAATTGAGCTAATGTAAACAGATTTCACCCTCATTTATTTAATTGTAGCATAGTTGAATGTTGAATAATTCAGCACTTCCAAAGAATGGTTATTCCTAATGACTCCCCATTATCACCAGACACTCCCTGAATTGGCCTTTTCTTTGTACTTTTAGGATGTTCTAGGTTCTTGAAGGCAAGTGATCAGTGTGACTCTTGGATTCATGGCTTCATTTTGAGATTATGTTGAAGTAATTACAATATTATCAATTGTCTGATCAAGTAAGATCTTCATACCAGTAAATTGAGAAAGAAACTTTTAGCTGGCAAAAAAAGCATTTATTGTATAGCATTGAATTTTTGATTTGATAACAGGAATTAGAGCTATTTTAAGAAGTAATCAAATCCAGCCTTCTATTGTCAACCAGGAAGACCCAGAGATGACTTACCCAAGGTTATAAAGTTAGTAAAAGAGTCAGGTTTCAAACTCCAATTATTATTATACATTTTTATTAAATTAAATATTAATGTTTTATCATAAAATATAATATATTTATAATATCAGAAGCAAAAATCATTTGGGGGGAAATTATTGAAATTCATAGTCAGATCCTGAGAAATATACTTTACTGAAAAATAGAATGCTTTACAAATGTAAAGTACTCTTGCTGTAAAGATCTTTTTTTTTTACAAAAGTAGCTTTTAATAACAAAGTCAAAACCATTATGCCATTCATGTCAACAGTTCCAACTTTCACTGATTGCAAGAACTTTCATGCTTTCTACTACTTATTCCATGACTTCTGGCCCAAAGTCTTCAGACTGTAGTATGGTAGCAAGATATAAATCTATAAAATATGATAACATATAATTTAGTCTAATCTTCATTTTTCAGTGAAGAAAACTGTAAATGAGAGAAGTTATTCTTCCAAGATACTTTCTAAGAAAGTAGTAAAGCTGAAATTTAAAACTAGGTTCTCTGAATCCAAGTTCAATATCTTTTAATTTTTCTACATTACCTTCCTTTCCAGTAATGTGATGTTCTCTATCACCTTTTTAGATAATCCTTTTTATAAGACACAAAGAAGCTTCTTTTTTTTTCTTTTTTTTGTTCAGTTATTTTTATATTACTGCAATACTCTTGTTGTGAAAATAAACATAACCCCCCCCCAAAAAAGAGAAAGAAACCTCAAAAATTGTGAGTGAGAAAAAGATGTACTATGTTCAGATTCTAATGGTTCTGACTCTGGAATGAGCTGCTTTCTTTATGAGACCATTAGAGAAGTTGCTCCATTATGTTTTTCCCACAGTTGCTATTACTAACTGTATTTCACTCCACTCTATTCCTCCCCTCTCTCATTTATTTTATACTCTATCTCCTTTCACCCTGCTCCTGTTCAGAATTGTGTTGTATCTGAGTACCCTCTCCCAAGATCTTCCCTCTCTTCTATCACCTACTCACCCCTTCCCCATTCCCCCCACCCTGTCCCATCCATTTCCTCTCATTTTTCTCTAGGGTAAGATAGATTTCCATACCCTATTAAGTGTGTATGTTATTTTCTCTCTGAGTCATTTCTGATGAGAATGAAGGCTCAGTCATTCCCCCCTCACCTTCCCTTGTTCCACTCCATTGCAAAAGCTTTTCTGGACTCTTTTATATGAATCTCTTAGCCCCTTCTTCCTCTCCTTTCTTTTCATTCCAGTACTTTCCATTATCATCCATTGACTCCATCTTTTTACTATATTGTGCCATTATATTCAGCTCCCTCCTTTGCCGTGTTTATATTTGCTCCTTCTAACTGCTTAGTATGTATTTTCATCCTCCATAGGATCAAAGGACTTATCTAAGGTCAGATTCTTCTTTGTCTGTTGTTTGCTCATTTCCTCAGCCTATGGCTGATTTACCACAAGGCTTTGGGGGGAGGTGGTTGGGACACCCCACAGGAACCTTAATTCCTCCAAATTCTTATGAGAGGTTCTGACTGCTCTCTTGCCTGTGCTCTGGTATGTGGATGACCACAGGCCCTCCCCTCTATCCTACTTGGCTATTGTAGTATTGGGGCCCAAACTGCAATCTGGATCTGAGTGTGAGCAAACATCAGATTCCTGCCCCATGGAGAACAGAGAGACCTCTACAATCTCCCCCAACGCCCTCACTTTCTGTAGGCTGGGTACTCTGGAAGTGCTTGATGGTTTCACCAATTCCCACTACAGGTTTTCAATGCAGGGCTGCTCTGAGGCCAGCGATTAGCTCTGCACTCACTCTGGTGCAGCAGAGTTCTCTCATCACCCCTTCAAGTTTTCCCTGGTGGTCCCTGGGCCAAGAGGTCTAGAAACCACCTCCTCTGTCATGGACCCAGGAGTGTCCAGGGACCCAGGTGCCCCACGAGCTGTTCCTAGAAGGTTGGAGCTGGTTTTTCTGGCCTGGCTGCCCTGCAGCTGTAGTGAGGCTCCTCCCAACCCCGGTCCTAATGAAACAGATCTTTCCTGCAGAATTTCTAAGTTGTCTTGAACTGGGAGATTGTATTGCTCAGTCATTCTGTGGGTTCTGCCCCTCTAAATTTTGGCTAGAGTCATAATTTGATGGCTTTTGGAGTTTGGCGGGGGGGGGGGGAGCAAGTTTCTAGGAATTCCTACCTTCCTGCAGCTATCTTGACTCTGCCTCCAGACTAGACCTTCTTTCTGATGTAGCCACTGACAATCTGCTTCCAAAGGACACATAGCTCTACAAAATAAATCTAGATTTGCTGAAAAATCTTTACTTTGTTTTAGGGAAAGATCACCACATCTGAGGCAGGGTGAATATTGAGAAAAAGATCTTAGTGTTTCTTTGTAAAATGTTCATTCAAATTATGGTTGATTCTACAATGCCGGAAAGAATTTTGGAACTATGCCAAAAGTTCATTTCCTTTGGAACAATGGTAAAATTACTTAGAGATCAAAGAAATTGGGGGGAACGTTAAAGGAGTACAAAAAATATTTCCAACAGTTCTTTCTGTTCTAAAAAAACCTGAAAACATAGATGATAATTTTCAATTATCAATATGCAGAATTTCAATTATCAAATTGCAGAACAACATATAGCATATTTAATGAAATAATAGGATGTAAATGACATTTTCTGAGAAAGATGAGGTCTTGTATTAGCTGATCCAAGGTGGAGTGAACAGAAGTAGATCAATCTACAGAGTAACAACATTATTAAGTTGACTTGCAATGACTTGAGAACTATGACTATGCATTTTCCCATAATGTTCAATACTGTTCCTCTCTTGCAAAGTGATGCATGCATTTTTGTCCATGATGAACAAGTGAATAGATTTGTTTCTTGGAATATAAACATATGTATATACATACACACATATAAAAATATATATATATTATATGGTATATACATACATGCATGTATTTATGAACATACACAACCACATACACATAAATGGATTATATTTGGATACATGTATGTATGCATTTAGAAGGAAGAGAAAGAAGATACTCTGAGGCAATTTTTTTTTCCTAAGGCAATCAAGGTTAAGTGAATTGCTCAGAGTCACACAGCTAATAAGTGGCTGTGCCCTATTTTAAATTTAGGTCTTCTTGACTTCTGCATTTGTGCTCTATTCACTTCACCACCTGAATGCCTTTCAAACCATATAGAAGAGTACAGAAAGAAGTTTAGAGAGAAAAACGGGACAGTAGATCAAATTAAAGGTACTAATTTTATCATATACTTTTTTTTTGCAAGGCAAACAGGGTTAAGTGGCTTTCCCAAGGCCACACAGCTAGGTAATTATTAAGTGTCTGAGACTGGATTTGAACCCAGGTACTCCTGACTCCAGGGCTGGTGCTTTATCCACTATGCCACCTAGCCGCCCCTTATCATATACTTTTAAAAAAGAGATGAACATAATGAAATTAATGGTTTCATAGGCAGTTCTTTTTCTGTTTTCAGTATATACAAGCATTCTCTGTTACTAATATTCATTAATTTAAAAGAAAAGAAAAAATGACCACCTTCCCCTTTTTATCCAGTTAATTTCTTTCCAAAATTGACTGGATCATCACAGTCATTGGCCACATATTCATTTGGGGTAACTTCCTCCATCTCATATCATAGAATTGTTCTTTCTTTAAAACAAATGAAAAGGATATGAGGGGTGGAATGAAAATCATTTCATAACACTGCATCATTTTAGAGATAAAGAAAGGGAAGCACAAGGATTTTAAGGGACTTATTCAAAATTTATAGCTATTTAGTGTTATAGCTAGGGTTAAAACTCAAGTCTTTAGATCGTCAATTTAATCCTCAAAAACTGGAGTGTAGAAACCATTGTTTTGACTTGTATATAAAAATTATGTCAAGAGATTGTAAGTTTTCTTTTAATTCTATTCTATAAATAATTATTAAGAGCCTACTTTATGCTATTAGCTATGCTAAGCACTGGGGATATAAACAAGGAAAAGGAAGATAGCTCCCATCCTCAAGAAGTTCACAATCTTATGAAGGGAGACAACACAAAGGAAGGTGAAAAGCTGGGGAAAGAAGGAGGCCAACCTGACACCAAGCACTACTGTATCTAGGCAGAACAAAAGATGGGAAGTGGAGTAACACCTAAATGCCAACTCAGAAAAGGAGAGTCATCAAGCTAAGAACATCACCAAATGCAATATATTTACTTCTATCAAACCTTTTAGAAGTTTTAAAAATACAAAATTTTCTCATTATTCATATTCTTCATCTATGCAAAATAAGCTTCCAATCACTACCTCTCTTCAGTCATTTCCATCATGTCTGACTCTTCCTTATACCATCTGGGGTTTACTTGACAAAAAATATTGGATTTAATTGTCATTTCCTTTTCCAACTCATTTACAGATGAGGAAACTGAGATAAGCAGGGTAAAGTGACTTTCTCAGGGTCACACAGCTTATAAGTATCTGGGGGAGCAGTTCTGAACACAGGAAGATGAGTTTTCCTGACTCCATGTTCAGTACTGTATCCACAATGCCACCCTACTGCTTTCTAAATAATATTATACCATGGAAGTACATTTCATCAATGTGTTCAATACCTGAGTAGAAACTGTTTCTTAGGTACAAATTTACAACTCCTCTGTAACTTATAATCCTAGAAGTTTGCTTATATCAAGGTGACTATACTAGTGACCATGGAGTAATGAATCATTCAGACAGATTTTAGAATTGTTGACTTTAGAGTTTAGAATTGTTGACTTTTAAGAAGATTTAAATCACTTTAGGTCTCCTAGAAACTGTCTGAAATTGCAGAAACAATCTCTATTTCTCACCATGCTCAAGATGAGATCAATTATACAGCATGACTTGCATAGGGTTTTTTAATGGCCTGATTATTTGGAAATATGATAAATGCAAGAGAGAGGGAGCACTGTAGTAACTGTGAAAGCAAATGAAGGATGCCTTGCATGAAAATTTATAGTAAAAGTTGAAACAGTCAGAAGTTTTCTCATTCTTTATCATTTCTGTGGTAAATGAGGGAATGCAACCTGGAGTAACTATATTAAAACTATTCTGATAAAGTACTAGAACTATGGCAAATGTGTTTTTACTCTCTCCTTTACCTTTTTCTTGTGGGAGAGGGAAATGAACTCCGTTTTAATTTTATCTTTACTTTTACTTTTGCCTTGCTTTTTATGAGTGCATTCTTCCCTTTTCTTTCCCTTTCCCCTCCTACTTTCCTGTAGGGTAGAAATGATTTTTTAATCCAATTATTTTATTATTCACTTTTTGGGCCAAATCTGTTGAAAATAGAATTTACTCAGTATTCTCACCCTCTCTTCTTTCCTTCTACTATAATAGAACTTTGTGCCTCTTTAGTGTGTTATTATTTATATACTGATGCCTAGCCTTGTCCTTTTATAATCCAACTTTTCATGTCTTTATTTTTTAATCCTCTCCTTTAATCACAGCCTCTCTTTAGAAATGTACTTCTTTTACCTGTCCTGCTGGAAGTACAATTTTTCAAGGGCCGATTGATTGATTAATTTAATTTTTAGCATTATTGTCTCATAGGCACTTCATGTTCAAAACCTCGAAGTACACTTCCCTGTTCTGTCCCATTAGAAATTCACTTCTCAAGAATCACAAATAACATCAAATTGTAATCAATTTATGCCATATCCTCTTTTCAAGTATCTTCTACAGACATACAATCCTCACAAGCTAAAGTACCATTTAAATGTAAAGTATTTCACAAATCACTTACACCCTCTCCAAATATACTCCATCTAATTATAACAAAACTATCAAGAAAATCAAGGTTATTTCATGATTTCATTCTATTCCCCCTAAGTTCACTCCCACTTTCTGTCCCAATAGAAATACAACACTCATAATAAGAATCACTTCATGATTCATTTATACTCATACACTCTAAGTACAATCCCTCCAACTATATTCAGCCCTCATTAGCTCAAGAATTAGCTAAAGGATCATCACTTTCATAGTCATCCCATACTCATACTATCTCTCAAGTATATTTATTGAAACTATCCTAAAAGACATATAATTCTCAAGATTTGAAAGTTTTATATTCACTTGTAAGGAAGTCTTATTTAATGTTATTGACTAGAATTTTTCCCCTTTCCATTTAACTTTTTGCACATCTCTTGAGTACTGTATTTAAAGATAAAATTTCCTATTCAGTTCTAGTCTTTTAATTAGAATATTTTGAAAGTTCTCTATTTCATTGAAAATTCATCTTTTCCCCTGAAAGAATGCACTGAATTTTTATGGGCAGTTGATTCTGGGTTGTAATGACATATTCCAGGTCCTCCAATCTTTTAAAGCTGAAGCTGATAAGTCCTATGAAATTCTTTTTTTAATTTAATATTTATTCTCATTTTGTACAAATAATGATTTTTATACATTAATAAAATATTCTTGTTTAAGGGTAAATGAAATACCCCCTCCCCCCCATAAATATATACTCAGTTGAGCCATGAAGTAAAGGGGAGAGAGAAAAAATTAAAATTAAAAAAAATAGTAATAATTGTAGGTATGGCCAGGTGGCACAATGGATGGAGCACCAGCCCTGGAGCCATGAGCACCCGAGCCCACATCCGGCCCCGTACACCCAAAAATCACCCAGCCGTGTGACATGCAAGCCACCCCAACCCCACTGCCCTGCAAAAAACAAAAAAAGAGAAAAAAAGACCCAAAATAAAATAGTAATAGTAATAATAGTAGGGGTGGCTAGGTGGCAGACAGAACATTGGCCCTTAAGCCAGGAGCACCCGGGTCCAAATCCGGCCTCAGACACGCAATGGTCACCCTGCTATGCGGCCCTAGGCAGGCCACCCAGCCCCATTTGCCCTGCACCCCCCGCCCAAATAATAAAAATAATAATAATAATAATAATAATAATAATAATAATAATAATAATAATAATAATAAATGTGCTTGAGTCTTTGTTCCAACACCAACAACTCTGTCACGGGTGAATCACATTCTTTATGATAAGTCCATCGCAAAAGTTACTTCCATATTTTTCCACCATTGCCATTACTGATTGCAACTCCCTCCTTTCCTATTTCTCCACTACCATGTACAATATTTTCTCTCTACTTTCACTCTGACTCTGCTGTAGGGTAGCTGAGTGGCGCAGCAGACAGATCCCTGGTCCTGGGGCCAAGAGGCCCTGAACCCCCACCACCACCCCTTAGCTCCAGCATCCACCTGGCCTTATGGTCCTGGACAGGCCATCCAATCCCAGCCCATTGCAAGAAGTAATAAAGAAAATGTGTTATATCTGATCACTCTCACCCCATGGTCCATCCTTTCCTCTATAACTCATATCCCCCCTTCCCCCTCCCCCCTTCTTACTCCAGATGCCTATACCCCATTGAGTATATATGCAGTTTCCTCTCCTAATCACCTCTGATGAGAGTGAAGATTCCCTCATTCCCCCTTGCCTTTCCCCCTTCCAATAGCTCATTGTAATAAAGAAAAATCTTATCATATTAAATATCTTGGCCTATTCCCCCTCTCCTTTTTCTTTCTCCTATTACATTTCCTTTTTTTTTCTGTTGACTCCATTTTTACCTCATATTTTATCTTCAAATTCAGCTTTCTCCTGTGATTCAACTATAAAAGCTTCCTCTACCTGCTCTATTAACTGGGAAAGTTCATATGACTATTATCACATTTTTCTATGCAGAAATACATGCAGTACATCATCAAGTCCCTCATATTTTCCCCCCTCTCCTCCAATCTCCATGCTTCACCAGAGTCCCATATCTGAAGATCAAACCTTCTGTTCAGCTCTGCCCATTCCAACAGGAACATTTGAAATTCCCCTGATTCATTGAAAGTCCATCTTTTTCCCTGGAAGAGGACAATCAGCCTTGCTGGGTAGCTGATTCTTGGCTGCATTCTAAGCTCTTTTGCCTTCCAGTATATTAGATTCCAAGCCCTATTAGCTTCCAAAGTAATTGCTGCTAACTCTTGTGTGATCCTTACTGCAGCTCCACGATATTTGAACTGTGTCCTTCTGGCTGCTAGTAATATATTCTCTTTGACTTGGGAGTTCTGGAACTTGGCTATAATATTCCTAGAGTTTGGTTTTTTGGGATCTCCTTTCTTGGGCAGGGGGATCAGTGCATTCTCTCTATTTCTATTTTGCCCTCTGCTTTTAGAATATCAGGCCAATTTCCCTGTAGTAATGCTTTGAAAATGATATCAAGGCTCTTTTCCTGATCATGACTTTCAGGTATTTCAATAATTTTTAAATTATCTTCCCTAAGTCTGTTTTCCATATCAGTTGTTTTTTCAATGAGATGTTTCACATTTTTTTCTAATTTTTCAATTTTTTGGTTTTGAAGTAATGAATCCTGGTTTCTCATAAATTCATCAATCTCCCTGAGTTCCATTCTTTGTCTGAAGGATTTGTTCTCCTCAGAGAGTTTTCTTAGCTCTTTTTCCATCTGGCCAATTTTGCTTTTTAAAGCATTCTTCACCTCAGTAACTTTTTGAACTGTTTTATCCATTTGACCTGAGCTGGTTTTTAGCATGCTATTTTCTACAGCATTTTTTTGGATTTCCTTGACTAGGCTGCTGACTTCATTTTCATGTTTTTCCTGCATCTCTCTCCTTTCTTTTCCCAGTTTTTCTTCCAACTCCCTCATTTGATTCTCAAAATCTTTTTTGAGCTCTCTCATATCATGAACCCAATTTCTGTTTTTCTTGGAATCTTTAGATGCAGGAGCTTGTTCTTCCTCATCTTCAGACTGAGTATTTTGATCCTTCTAAGGGCTCATGTGCAAAATATTTCTCAATGGTGTTCCTCTTGTCCTGCTTTTTTTTGGCTGCTTGCAGAATTTTTCTCGTTTAGCTAAGCATTCTGAAATTTGACTACAATATTCCTTGGAGTTTTTATTCTGGGGGTCCTTTTCCAGAGATGTTATGTGGATTCTTTCAAGGACTATTTAATCTAGGATATTAGGACAATTTTGCATGAAAACTTCCTGAAAGACATTTTCCAGGTTCTTTTTTTTTTTGACTGAATCTTTCAGGTAGACAAATAATTCATAAATTATTTCTCTTAAATATATTTTCTAGGTCACTTACTTGTAGTAAATATTGCTTTACATTTTCCTCTATTTTTCCAGCTTTTGATTTTTGAATGGAGTCTGTGTCTCATAGAGCCATTAGTTTCATTTCCCCAATTCTAATTATTTTTTTCTTTTCTTCAGTTTTTTCTTTTCATCAATTAGCTGTTGTGTTTCCTTTTCCATTTGGTTAATTTTATTTTTTGATAGCTTGTATTACTTTTCCAATTGATTGATTTTATTTTTTGATGAATTAATTCTCTTTTTCCAGTTGATTATTTTTACTTTAAATAGAATTTATTTCTTCAGTCAAAGTTTTATTTCTCCTGCCTGCATCTCATTTCATTTCTCTATTTTTCTCCTCTTCTTTGGTTTTAAAAAAATACTTTTTGAGCTCTTCCAAGAGATGTTGGATTTGAGGTCAATTCATAAAGTTCTTAGAGGCTTCATATGTAGGCAATTTTCCCATGCTACTGAGATGCTGAGATGACATTTTTATCATACCTATCAGAATAGTAACTTTCTATGGTTAGTGTTCTTTTAGAATGGTTTTTTGTTTGTATTTGATATTGTTTGATTTTTTTCTGGGCTCATTTTGATAGTTGAGCTCTGTTCCTGGAATACAGGAATTGTTGGCCCAAAGTTTTTGTGCTGGGTATAGGATTTCACCTCTGGTATATTTCTTGCCAAGGTGCTGTATATTTGATCCACATATTGATAAAGCAGATGCTTGTTTCTTCTTTTTTGTAAATGCTTTTCCTATGCAGGGCTCTTTTCCCAACCCAGTCCTTTCTGGCAACAACACTCCTAGGACTCAGACCATGTCTTTTTATATGGGGTTGGAATCCTCAGTGCTGACCTGCTGCTATGCTGACTTGCTGAGTCAGAACTCAGCTTTGGCTAAGAGCCTGTTACTAGGTTTCCTGCTCTTCCAGGCTATACTTTCCCTTTAACCAGAAGTTACAAACTTTTACTAAAGATCCACCATGATATTTTCAGTTGAAAACTTGTTTCACTCTTTTTTTTTTTCTGTGGGATCTGGTAGCTTTAAGGTTTGTGAAGAGGCTTCATTTAAAGTTTTTTTGGGGAGAAGCTCCAGTTTCCTAACTTCACTCCACCATTTTGGGGATATTCTCCAAATTTGAACACTGCTCTCCATAGGAATATCTTTTGTCTATGAGAGAGTAAAAAGATGGACTACAACCCAACTTATCCACTGTCTAAAGCAGACTATAGACTTGTATTTAATATTACTGCACTTTCCCTTCTATCACTATCCCACTCCAATCTTTTCTGGTTTAATCTTTTCTGCTTGCCCCTGATATGGTAATCTTAGGAAGTATAGAAACTAACCTAAACCAAATATCAGTAGAACATGTGCAGAAAAAGTTTCCAACTCCCATGGCCACAATAGTTGCTCCTTGTGATCCCCTGAATTATCATGGCTGTTAACTCTGCTGCAGGAGAGTGAACAGTAGGTGTCCCTGATCTCATCTTCACACACACACGCACACACACACACACACACACACACACACACACACACACACACACACAGACAAAGACAGACAGACAGACACAAACACACATTAAATAAAACACCTATTTTTTTTTTTCAGTGGGAAAAGTGAATTGCCACAGTGGCTTGTATTATATTTATATTTCCCCAAACTGACTCCTATTTTGAGCATTCCTATTTCCTTTGAGAATGTTAATTTTTCATTTCCTAGGTTTTTAACCTCCTACTTATCCTCATGAAATTACAATATATTTCTTCATAATTGTCAGTGCTTTAACTGCCAAATTTTATGGTCTTTTCTTAACTTCATTCTTCTTGATTTCTCTGCATCATTTGTCATTGTTAACTTAATCTCTCTTTCTTGATTATTTTTATCTGACACTCCCATGATTCTCCTCTGACTTATCTGGTCCCTACTTCTAAAATGAATTATAATTCATATCAAGCCCTCTAACTTCCAGTACATTCCAAAATTCTGTCCTGGAATTTTTCTTTCTAAATTGTTTAATTCACAATTTCTCATTCACATTCATAGTCAATTTGTTCTCAATCCTGTCATTTGTATATTTAAAAACATATTTTGTTTACATGCCCTTTTTTTCACTAACATATCTAATTTGTGTTGCATGAACCCATCACCTCTTTGGTGTGGAGTAACAGAAAGTCACCAAAAATCACCTGATTGCCTATTGATCAGTCCCTTTGGTGGTACTTCCTTTTCTTGTTTCCTTCCCCAACTAATTATGTATATATATATATATATATATATATATATATATATATATATATATATATATATATATATATATATCAGTCAATCAAAAAGCTTTTATGAACTGCCTACCATGTTCTGGAATTTACTTAGAACTAAAGATACAAGGAAGTGATTTTCCAATAATGTGGCTATAATGTCATCATAGTTTGAAACAGGCAACACAAAGACACAGTGTTCTTCATGGATTCACATCCTGAATGATCTTGTTAATAACAAAATTATCCAGATCTCAGTGTTCTCTTGATTATGAAACAAATATCCTTTTAAACCAGACACATCAAATGGTATTAAGAGACTACATTAGCCATCTTTCTTGTGCTCAGAGTAAAAACTTAAGACACATATATAGAATGGATTTTTTTGAAGTAGATGTTTCCTTGACCAAATTAATTTTTTATTCAGTGAAAAAATTGACAAAGACAAAAATCCTTTAAAATTGTGCAATAATATAGCAAAATCTTTAGCATGAATCAGTGACTTAAGAAACTTATCAAGGCAATTTAAATTATAAACATCTAATACTACTTTGGAGAGAACAAATATAGAATTTTGCTTAAATAAGAGCAATGTAGGATTTATTAATTTTTTTGCAAATGTTTGTTAATTTGCTTAAAATTTGAATGATTTTTAACAGAATTGTTCAACCAGAAAGTTCTATGGAAAATAGAAGAATAATGTTGTTTCATTTCACCATTCATTCTTTCATCCCTCTAAGATACTATAAATGAGACTAATAACATTTCTGGATTACTTGGCTTTTAAAATTTGTGATATGGCTACTCTAAATGAGTGGACAGAAACATATATGCATCCAATCCTCCCCTCAGCCTTTTTTCTGTTAAGTGGTTATGATACCTTCTTGAAAACATACCTCTCATCAGCAAGTGATAAGGATGAATATTCACAAAAGTATCAAACACTATAACAAACATAATGTACAAATCATACCATCAAGTATATGATGCCATGATCTTATTTCATTACAAAGGACAAATATATATTTAGGCAGTCTTCCAGGCCCTCCCTTGATCACTTACCCTTACCTCATACTTTTCCCATTCCACTGTAAAAGTTTTTTCATGTCTCTTTCATTGGAGAAAATTTAGCTCATTCTACCTCTGTCTTTCCCTTTCTTCCAGTACATTCCTCACTTATCATTAATTTTTTTTTTAGATAGCATCCCTTCCTATTCAACTCATAGCTATGGCCTCTATCTATATATGCACTCCTAAATGCCTTGATAAAGAGAAAGTTTGTATGGGTTGTCAATATCATCTTTCCATGATGAAATATAAAAAATTAAACATCATTATTTCTCTTATTCACCTTTTTATTTTTGACAAGAACAAATTTTCTGTTCAGCTCTGATCTTTTCATCAGAAAAAGTTTAAAAGTTCCCTATTTCAATGAATGTCCATCTTTTCCCATGAATAGGTATGCTCAATTTTTCTGGATGATTGTTTCTTGCTAATAATTCAATCTTTTTTCTTTTGAAATATTATAGCCCAGGGCAACTGTGGCACAGTGGATAAAACAAAGATCCTGGAGTAAGAAGGACCTGAGTTCAAATCTGGAATGAGGAACTTAAAAATTACCTAGCTGTGTGAACTTGGGTAAGTCACTTAACCCCTTGACCTTAAATAAATATATTTATATTTTAAAAGATTTCTATTTTTCCCTCTAGTTTTAGGATATCTGAGTTTTCCTTGATAATTTCTTGAAAGATGATATATAAGTTCTTTTTTAATTATGACATTTAAAAGGTTCTATAATTTTTAAATTATCTCTCCTTAATCTATTGTCCATATCAGATGTTTTCCCAATAATATATTTCACATTGCCATCTACTTTTTCATTCTTTTGGTTTTCTTTAATTGTTTCTTGATTTCTCATAAAAATCATTAGTTTCCATTTATTCAAGTCTAATTTTTAAGCAATTCTTTCTTTTTTGTTGAAATTTTATTTTGCTTATTCAATTATATGCTATAGTAGCTATTCAACATTCATCCATTTGCAAATGTATGAGTTAACACATTTTTCTATCACTCTTGCTTCTCTTATCACACCCCATAGTGAACAGTATGCTAAAAATTTCCCATGTACATTTGTACTTAACATATTTACATATTAGTCATTATGAGTAAGAGGAATTAGAACTAAGGGGAAAGAAGGAAAAGCATAATATAGGAAGTAAAAAATAAGAGAAGTGTGAAAAAAGTAAACACCATATTCATTGAAATTTAATGGGCTTTTTCCTCTGGATGTGGAAGGTATTGTCCATCAGGGTTGTCCTTGACCTCTAAACTGCTGGGAAAAGTTGTGTATATCATAATGGATCATCTCCCAATTTATTAATGTGTACAATGTTCTTTGGTTCTTCTTACTTCACTCAGGATTAGTAATTCTCTCCAGGCTTCTTTAAAATTTAACCACTCATGATTTCTTATAGAAAAATAGTACTACACAGCATTCATATGCCATAATTTCTTCACCTATTCCCCAATGGCTGGGCATTCTCTCAATTTCCATTTCTTTGATATTAACAAAAAGAACAGCTATAAATATTTTTGAACATGTAAGATTTTCTCAATTTTTATGATGTCTTAGGGATATAGATCTAGTATTGGTATTGCTGTGTAAAAGGGTATGGTTAGTCTTATTGCTCTTTGTCATTGACCGAAGATTACTCTCCAGAATGATTGGATCAGTTCACAACTCCAGTAACAGTGTATTAGTGTCCCAACTTTTCCACATTCTGTCCAAATTCTTTGGCATCTTAGCCAATCTGATAGGTGTGAGTGGGACCCTAGAGTAATTTTAATTTGTATTTCTCTAATCAATAATGATTTGGTTAATGCTGCCAAAATTAAAAGAAAAGCAGAAAGCTAGGAAACAATCTTCACAACTAGGAGTTTGTTAAAGGTCTCATTTCTAAAATATATAGAGAACTGCATCATTCCCCAATTCATAAATGATCAAAGGATATGAATAAACAGTTTTCAAATCAAGAAATTAAAGTTATTTGTAATCATATAAAAAAATGCTCCAAATCAATATTGATTAGAGAAAAGCAAAGTAAAACAAATATTAAGTATCACGTCACACCTACCAGATTGACCAAGATGAGAAAAAAGGGAAAATGATCAATGTTGTAGAGGTTGTTGGAGGATTGGGGTATTGATGCATTGCTGGTGGAATTGTGAATGGATCTAAACAATAGGGAGAGAAATAGGGAACTATGCCCAAAGAGCAATAAAAGTGTTCATTCCCTTTGACCCAGCAATTCCAATTCTAGGCCTCTATCCAGAAGAAATCATAGGAAATAGGAAAAATTCTAAATGTTCCAAAATATTCACAGCAGCTCTTTTTGTAGTGGAAAAGAATTGGAAATTAAGGGGATGCCCATCAATTAGGCAATGGCTAATCAAGATATAGGACATGAATACTATGGAATATTATTGTTCTATAAGAAACCATAAATTGTCAAACTCTAGAGGAGCATGGAATGAGCTAAAGGATCTGATGTTGAGCGAAGGGAGCAGAACCAAGAGAAAAATGTACACATTAATAACAACATTGTGAGATGAATAACTTGATGGAAGCAGTGAAGCGGTGATTCTCAGTAGTTCAGACCTGATTAGACTGCTGTGGACAAGGTTTTCTCCATCTAGAGGAAGAAAAAACGAAACAAAATAAAGCAAAATAAAAAAAAATTTTCAGAATCTGAACACTTTAAAAAATATTTCTTATGTATCGCTTTCCTTTATCCTAATTCCTCATATCAAAAATGACTAATCTGTAAACATATTTATCAAAAATATTTATTTCTAGTGTTAACCTTACTGTTCACCACTGAGGTGAGGTGGGTAGGAAGGGAGCATGGAAGGAAATTTTTGTAATGTAAAAATATACATATGCATATGAATAAATGTTAAAAATTAAAATAGATAAACTTTTGGGAAAATGATTTGGAATATTTTTTCCATATGATTATATACACACACACACACACACACACACACACACACACATATATATATACACACATATATATGTATGTGTATAGCTTCAATTTCTTCATCTGAAAACTACCTATTTATATCCTTTGATTATTTATCACTTGGGGAATTGCTTGTCTTTTTGACAATTTGATTCTGTTCTCTATATATATTTTAGAAATGAATATTTTATCAGAACTATTGACTGTGAAAATTGTTTCCCAGCTTTCTGTTTTCCTTCTAAACTTGGTTGCATAGGTTTTATGTTTAAAAGCAAAAGCTTTTATTTACATTAAAGTAATCCATTTTGTTATGTATAATGTTCTTTATTTCTTCCTTGGTCATAAATTTCTCCACTTTCCATAGATACAATTGGTCTATGCTATCTCCCTTTATGTCTAAATTCTGTATCCATTTTTATCTTATTTTGGTATAGGTGGTGCTCTATGGATCTATGTCAAGTTATTGCAATGCTATTTTCTAGTTTTTCCAACAGTTTTTGTTGAATAATGTTTTCTCAGAAGCTAATGTCTTTGAGTTTGTCAGACAATAGAAAGCTATGATCATTTCCTGCTGTTTCTTTTACACTCACTCTATACCACTTGTCCATTCCTCTATTTTTTAAAACTATTACCAGGCCATTTTTGATGACTGCCACATTATAGTATAGTTTGAGACCTGGAACAACTAGGCTACCTTCCTTTGCACTTTTTTACATCAATTCCCTTGATATTCTTAATGTTTTGTTGCTATAGATTTCTTTTTTAGTATTTTTTAACTCTGTAATAGATTTTGGATAGTTTGATTGGTATAGTACTGAATTAGTGACTAAATTTGGGGAAAATTGTCCTTTTTATTATGGTAGCTTGGCCTGACCATGAGCAATTGAAATTTTCCCAATTGTTTAAATCTAGCTTTATTTATATGAGAAGTATTTTGTAACTATGTTCATATAGATTATGGATTTGACTTTAGCGATATATTCCCTAGTATTTTATGTTGTCTACAGTTACTTTAAATGGAATTTCTCTATCTATTGCCTTTGGGCTTTATTGGTCATTTTTGAAATGTTGACAAATTATGTAGGTTTATTTTATTTCTTGCTACTTTGCTAAGTTGTTTATTGTTGCAAATAGTTTTTAGCTAATTTTATAGGGTTCTCTAAATATACCATCATATTATCTTCAAACAATTAAAGTTTTGCTTCCTCACTGCCAATTCCAATTCCTTCAATTTCTCTTTCTTTTATTATAAGCTAACATTTCTATTACTATATTTAATAACAGTGGTAATAATGGTCATCCTTATCTCTCCCATTCTTATTGGAAATGCTCCAACTTTATCCCCATTACATTTGATACTTGTTGATGGATTTTGATAAATACTCCTATTATCTTAATGAAAACTCCTTTCATTCCTATACTTTCTGTTTTTAATAGGAATAGTTATTTCATTTTGTCAAAGACTTTTTCAGCATATATTGAGAATCATAAGATTTTTCTTGGTCTCATTTTTAGATATATTTAATTATGCTGACTATTTTCTTAATAACAAAACATCCCAACTACCTGCTATAAATCTTACCTTGTCATGGTATATTATCCTAATAATAAATTGTAATCTTGTTAAAATTTTATTTAATATTTTTGCATCAATATTAATTAGGAAGGTTGGTTTATAATCTTTGTTTTGTTTTGTTTTTTTCATTTTGTAATGGTAACATATTGGTGTTATAAAAGAATTTTGGCAGTATTCCTCCTATTTTTTAAAATTAGTTCATATTAAATTGGAATTAATTGTTCCTTAAGTGTTTGATAGAATTACTTGTAAATTCATTATCCATATGCATCTGAAGTTTGGGGGGGGTAGTTTATTCATCATTTTCTCACTGCTTTTTCTTGAAAAGTTTTATTTCTTTTGTTTCCAATATGGATTGATTATAATTTTGAAAATTTTCTTCCCTTTCATTCAGGCTGTCAAATTTATTGCATATAGTTGAGCAAAATAGCTCTGAATTACTGCTTTAATTTCCTCCTTAATGGTAGTGAATTCACCCTTTTCATTTTTAATACTGGTAGTTTTATTTTCTTCTTTTTATCAGATTAAGTAAAGATTTATCTATTTTATTGATTTTTTCATCAAGCAAACTCCTAGTGTTATTTGTTATAGCAATGGTTTTCTTGCTTTCTATTTTATTAATTTCTCTTTTAATTTTCAGAATTTCTAATTTGTTATTCAATTCATAGAACTTTTTCCCTGCTTTTCCAGTTGATCAATTTCTACTTGTTAAAAATATTTTCACCAATGAAATTTTATGCATTTTTTTCCATTTGTTCAATTCTGCATTTTAAGACATTAATTAGTTATTTGCACCTCTTTAACCATTTAATTTTTGGTTTTTAAAATGTTGTGTTCTTCAGTATTTTTTGTGTTTCCTTTACCATGTTAACTCATTTTTTCATGATTTTCCTTCAGCATTCTAATTTCTTTTTACAATTTTTCCTTTTCTTATTGATTTTCATTTTCCTTTATGAGTTCTCCATGACCTGAGACCAATTCATATTTCCTTGGAGTCCTGACATATAGGCATTTTGACTATGATATTTTCTTTTGAGTGTGTCTTTTGATCTTCCTTGTCACTATGATAACTTTTTACAGTCAAATTTTTTTATTGCTCTTTTCCTAGTCTATGACTTGATTTAACTCATTGTTAAAGTAGAACTATTACTCAAGGATGGAGTGTGCATTTTCCCAACTTTCTGTGATTTTGTGCAGCTGTTATCAAAAATATTTCTAGGAACCTGTTCTCAGTTCTTCCAAAGTTGTATAATCTAAGAAAAAGTGTTTGCTATACTTGTGATCTGCTCTGTGCTCTGTATGTGAGAATCCACAAATATTCTTTTCTATCCTGGAGCTCTGAGGAGGATCCTGGCTCCCCTGCAGTAAAAGCAAACTCTGTTGAGCAGGACCTCCTCCTCTGTCTAGAATTGCCTCCCAGGATTGTGACCAGGATGTGAATATGGGCAAAGCAACAGAATCCTGCCTCAGTGTTTATAATCTTCTATCTTGGCATCTATGTGTTGGAAGCTCTGGATAAACTGCAGCTGCTAATTCAGTGGCTCCCAAGATCTGATCCTGGTGTACTGGGGCCAGAACTGTGCAGTAGTAACTTTCACTGGATTGTGATCCACTCTTACCCTGGCATGACAGACCTTTCCTGCTAGTCTTCTAAATTGTTTTTGGCACCCTTAATTGCCCATCTGCCTGTTGTTGGATAGCTGGAGTCCAGTATGCACTGGCATGGCCCGCATTGCACGCCTCTCTCATCCTGGTTCATTGGATCATTCCAATCGATTTAAGTTGTCTTGGACTGAAAAATTGTTTTACTCTGTCCTTTTGTGGGTTCTGTCATTCTAGAATTTTGCTTAGAATAATTATTTGTAGGCATTTGGAGGAGTTTTGGGGAAAGCTCAGGTGAATCTCTGTTTGTATTCATCATCTTGGCTCCACCTCTGTTTCAGCTAATTCTTGATGAAAACCTGTGATTTCAAGAAGCAGAGATGAGGTGAAAGTGTATTTCAGAGGTGGAAAAAGAAGGTAAAAAATAATTCAGGTTTCCTATGTGAAGAACAGCAAAGACAGCTTGACTACACTTTTCAAGTAGGCAGAGTTGAGTAATGTGTAATTAAAGTAGAAAATTAGAAAGAGGATATTCACATTTCTGTACAAACATATACATTCATATTGTTAATTAGTCATGTAGAACTTCTTGTGACCCCATTTGAGATTCTCTTGCAAAGATACTAAAGTAATTTGCCATTTGTTTTCTCTAGCTCATTTTACATTTGGGGAAACTGAAGCAAATGTAGGCAAGTGACCTGTTCAGAGTCACATAGCTAGTTAGTATCTGAGGCCATATTTGAATTAAGGTTTTTCTGAATCCAGATCTGATACTCTTATCTAGTGTCTCACCTAGTCATTCCTATCTACACACACACACACACACACACACACACACACACACACACACACGCACACATGCACAAACACATGCACATATACATACATATATGCATATATGGAGAAATCTTTTTGTGGTACTTATATAGCATAAAGTCATCTTGAACCCTTAATTAGCTAATACTGAGGTATTGCTCTTCAGGAGAAATAGATTCCTGTGAGTCTCCAGCCATAACATTTACTCGATCATTTTCTGAGCATTTTTTTTGGACAGATTGGTGCATTTCTACTGTGTTTTTCTGGAGGAGCTGTATTGTTGATTCATCAACATTGACATCATGGCCAAAAACACTACATAGATCCTGATTGAATGAAGCTTATCAAATATTTCTCTGTAAGGTATGCCCAGTTTTCTTTTGTACTAAGATTCACTAGATTGCATTTCAGCACTAAAATTGGGAGCTATTTTAAACAAAAAAAAATACCAACAAAAAGTACAAAAATGTGAAAAAAGTTGCATTAAACAAACCACAAGAAAGACAATTATCGATCCCTTGAAACAGAAAGGAAGTCTGTTGTCTGTGACGTTAGCTTGGGAATGTGGGGAAGAAACAATAAGTCAAACTCTTTTTTTCTTAAGTTTTTGCAAGGCAGTGGGGTTAAGTGGCTTGCCCAAAGCCACACAGCTAGCTAAATATTAAGTGTCTGAGGCCGAATTTGAATTCGGCTACTCATGACTCCAGGGCCAGTACTCTGTCCATTGTGCCAACTAGCTGCCCCTAACTCAAACTCTTTACCACTCTGCCTGGACGAATGATTTTGAAAGTGCCACACATTATGATTTTGGAGTTACATATAAATTTTAGCAAGTAGGCAAATTTGCAAGTATACATTCATGAATAATGTCTAATAATGTCTTGTAGGATTTCCTTCATGTCTTATTTATAAGGTTTGAGTAAATTATGAGGGATTTAATGATGACAAACTGTGTGTATTTCTGCATAGGAAGATGATACTGATAATACTCATATGATCTTTCTCATTTCTTAGAGTAGTTAGAATGAGTTTTTATAGTTGAGACACAGGAGAGAGCCAAATTTGAAGGTATCTTTAAAATGCAGTTAGTGAATGAAAAGGAAATGCACTGGTAGAAAGGGAAAGGCGAGATAGAATAGACTAAGCTATTTCATGTAAAAGAGTCAAGAAATAGCTTTTTCAATGGTATGGAAGGGGGGAAGGTGAGAGGGATTGAAGGAGCCTTCATTCTCATTAGAAATGGCTCAGAAAGGAAACAATATTTATACCTAATATGGCAAAGAAATCTAGAAGAAAAAGGGGAAAAGGGGGATGGGAGAAAGGGGATGGGGAAAGGGGGGATGTAGGTGATAGAGGAGCAGGTAGAATATGGGAGAGGATAGTCAGATATAACACATTTTCTTTTTTTTACTTTTTGCAAGGTGGTAAGATTGGGTGGCCTATCCTAGACCACGGGGCTCGGTGGTTGCTGGGCCTCTAGGGTGGGATGTATCTTAGGACCTCCTGACCCCAGAGCCAGTACTCTGTCCACATGGCCACTCTGCTGCCCACAACACACTTTTGAAGAGGGACAGAGTGAAAGGAGAGAGAAAATATAATAATTGGTAGTGGGGAGAAATGGATGGAGGGAATATAAATCAGCAACAGTAACTGTGGAAAAATATTTTCAGTATCATAGAATTAAACCTATGCCATATCCTCATAATTATATATTTCTTAATAATTTGATGCTATTATTTAGTAAAATATGTATATATCACATATCACATATAAGTGTATATATATATATATATATATATATATATTTTTTTATCTATACATATATGTGCAAAGACAATGCAGAAATACACTCTCCTTGAAGGTAGTGAGGGTCCCTCATCTTTATTGAATAAGGAGACATAGTTGGATTTGATTTTTGGAAAAATGATTTTAGTGTCTATGGGAGGTTGGAGTTTTGGAGACTGGAGTGAAGAGAGATGAGGGGAAGGGAGAAAAAATAAGAGACTATTGAAATAAAATTCACGTGAGATTTCATGGGGGTCAGAATTGGTATGGGATTGCACAAACCATTTCACCAGTTCTAAAAAAGTATCAGATATAAATGTTGCATCCTCTTAAGCAATATTAACCAAAGTTTAATGATATGACTTTAATATCTGATCTAATATACCTAATGGAAAAAGAAAATCCATGATAAAACTTTATCTGTATAAAATGCAGAACAGCATTTACTCTAAGCAGCCCTTTAAACTTTCACTAAGTAGGTACCCAACAAGATTGCAGTTTTCAACATCAGAAAAAAAATCACTTAGTCTTGACTTTGATGGATGCTATCCTCACAAATTTGCCACATACTGTTTTAGGCACTAGATTATTTATTTGCCTAAGTGATCACTGGATGATTAACTATGCATGAAGAAGTGAGTGTGTAATAGCTTCTACATATCATGCTATATCAAATAAAGTTTTTTTTCCCTTCCCCCAACAGTTTTCTGATTAAATGCTGAAGGGGATAAATATAAATCCCTAACTGATAAGGAAGCTGGATGGTACACTATTCAGAAAAATGCTAAATGTTTGTTAAATAATTTATCCACCACTATTATGAACTCATAGCAAGAGCTACATCACTAAGTCTATGAAGCAAGTATTTACCTTCTACCATGCACTCCATCTGATTTAAATGCAAAGAGAACTACCTTAAGGAATCCATTTATCATTAGATAAAGTACTAGGGCAAGTATTCTTTTGATGAAAGTTAAACTGGGACTGCAGTTCTCCAAGGCAATTGTTGATGCTTTCTCTTGACTGGAAAATAAAACAAAACAAAACAAAACAAAACAAAACAAAACAAAATAAAACCAGAAAGGTACTGAGAGACTAGATGATCTCAAAGGCTTCCCCTAATCAGAAAGTCTTATAGCTCTGCTCAGTTAACATTTCTGATGGGCAAAAGTGTGCAGAGGCATTACCAAATTACATATAGAAGAAGTTCTCTCAGGATAAAGGAAATTCAAGGAAGAGTGAGTGACAGATATACTTCATTTTGCCTGGAGCAAGAGGAACTCCAGTGTCACCCTTTAGAATTGAGTTTTCAAAAAGAACTAATTTGGGACAGTGAATTTTGAAGTTTAAAGCTAGTGGGGAGGTAATGGAATCGGAGGGTGAAGGCATATTAAAAAAATAAAGGAAATTTGCTCTGATGAAGATAAGCCAGGATACAGAAATAAAAAAAAACAAGATTTTAGCTATAAGAATGGGAAAGAAATTCATATTAGGAGACTCAAACTCAAATATTCTTCTTTATTTATTACCTTTTCTGAGAAATTTTGGACCTTTGAGCAAAAGGGAAAAAAGAAATGACCTTTTAAATTATTATGAAATGAAACTGACATATTTAATATTTGTTTTGCTTCCCAAGAGAGTGACAAATACAGTTTTCTGAATGAAAATGATTTAATAGTTTCCTCGTAATATGAATTATGGGTGAACTTGAAATTCAAGTAATAGATAATTTTTGTTTAAGTTTTTCAACCAAGACCAATCAGGACCAGGAGAAGACCAAGGACCAAACTGAATAATCGTACACTGATAAAGTCATATATGAGATATAAATAAAAAGATATTCATGAGAGTCAGGTGAGATGGTGGATAGGGTATAGTTGACCTTGGAATCACAGAAAAGGTTTTAAGTTTTGTCTTTGATACATACTACCTATATATGGCCCTGGCTAAGTCACCTAACATCTTAGAGACCCACAAAATTCTCTTGGACTCTAAGTTTCAGAACAATTGATAATTTATAAGGGTGGGGAGATTTCCCTCACTGTATCAATGCAACCACAACCTCAGCTCCTTTCCGATACCATGCTATCCCTAACTAAAGCTATAAGTAACAGGATTATTTGCTTTGAAGAAAATAACGATCCAGTACTACAAGGAAACTATGATATTAATGTGGATATTGTTTCCAATACTCTAATCATGCCATTCCGTCCTCTGCAACTGTCATCAATATGGTCCCATAGGCAACCCATTAAAGTTTCTAAGTGCCTTCCTAAAGTTTTCATCACACACTGCTGATACCACTGGGGCATACTGTCTATCAATCATTTCCCCCTCTCTGTTATCATAGGATCATTCCACTGTTTCCTTCCATTTTTTCTTTCCAACTCATATATTTCTCATGTGATAATGTTAGTTCACTTATCTTTCATATTTTCTCATTTACTTGGATTACAGTCTACTTATGTGAGTTTGATGTCATAAAAAGAACTCTGTCATTTCCCAAAGATCCATTTTCTAAGTTGCACAATCTAATTGATTCAATCATGTTCATGCTTCTGAATGTATTTTTAGAATTTCTCCCATGGAATGATCGTTATATGAAATTTACAATTTCAGTTGTAATGCCTTAATGTTAAACTTACTTATTATTACTCCACTAGTCACCCCAGCTTAATCTCTCACCCTGTTCACCATACTTTGGCTTTTTCTGAATGTCAACTCCATTTTCAAATGTTTAAAAGTTATGACCCATTTTGGTATTCAAAAGACCAAGGATCTGAAGGAAATTCAAAATTAGGACACTTAAAAATACTATGAGCAATGGCAGACTATTTCAATAGGCATGTGATCCCCAAAGATGATTACTTTGAAGGAAATAATGTTCATTTAGACATATAATATTTAGCATGCATGCCTATAAAATTTCAAGTTTAGAGAATATTTTAGCGATGCAATTGATCTAATTCATCCTGAGAGAGCATTAAACTGAATCTGTAAAAAATGCAACAAACAGGAGACAAGTGGGGGGGGGGGAGTCAAAGTATCTATAACATTCTATTTTATCATGAATGACAATGCACCTATACATTTGAAATCTAATATCATAGTTTCAGATGTTTATTCAGGAAAAAGAAGGAATTCATGGATCAAATATGCGGAATGTTTTGGAGTATCTAAAATCATTGC
Organism: Macrotis lagotis; assembly: GCF_037893015.1. Classification (NCBI taxonomy): domain Eukaryota; kingdom Metazoa; phylum Chordata; class Mammalia; order Peramelemorphia; family Peramelidae; genus Macrotis; species Macrotis lagotis. The sequence goes on along the minus strand of NC_133659.1, from coordinate 179,805,491 downwards.
ACTAAGTAACTAAGAGCCAATCAACCAAGTATGATAAATGTCAATAACATTCTTTTCCTGAATACTAAGAATTTAAACCTCTGTACTCTCCTGAATCTCCTTTTAGTTTGAATCTTTCCTTCTCTATTTCCATTATTAGATGCTTGTACTCAGGGTAATAACATTCATTCCTATGCTTTTAGTTATCCTTCCTAGGGAAATGATGCTCAAATGCACATCTTTAGCTCTAACTCTTCAAATTTACAGATGCACATCCACCTATGCTATAATTCTTTAATAATTGAGCTATATACACTAATGTAAAAGTATTTCTATCCTCATTTTCATCTCTATATTTATTTCATTATTCCAAAGATAACAAGAGGCAAAATAGTAAATATTCATGCACATTACTTTAAGTAAAGGAATGAAAATTAAAATGATAATGATGATGATATGATTAATAAACAGCAACAACAACAACATCACTTCCCCTGAAAGCATTCCCCCTCATTCATATTGTGGAATGAATATCAATAGTCTTGTGCAAAGCCTTGAGATTAGGTGTAACCTGCAAATCATATGGTATCTTAAGAGTCTTGGAAGGAACTTAGGAAATTACCAAAGTGGACTCTGAAAATATGAATGATCGACTAATTTTTGGTCATTGTGATGAAATTATGTTAGTAAATAAAAGACATTGATAGAATGTTTTAGTGTTTTAGATTGACCTTTGTCAGTACTATCATGATATTTATCTTGGCACTGAGAAGAAGGAAACAAATGTTCATTTGTACTCTGGTTCCAAAAGGAGGCAAGACAGATTAGTACAAATCAGAAACGCTAACATCCCAACTGCTCTAAATATTGCAGAAAAAAATATTGACAGATTCTTAGAAAGTAAACAGTAAATGGGATAAACAGATTGGAATTGATTTTTTTTGCTATGTACCTGAATTATATGATAGAAAAATTGAAAGTCAAACTCAGAAACTATAAGCAAGATATTCTGCTTTTTGTCATTATTATTCACCAATTCAACATGCACAAGAACATATTTTCCAAAATACAGGAAAAAATAAAATATGTTAACCATAGATTTAGCTTAGGTAAAATAAAAGATGAAACAAGAAACTAATAAAATTTGAAGAGACAAACATTGAAGAAGTCCATGAAAAACTTTGTTTAAAGCAAACTCCAGAAATTATACTCAATGATAAAACAGGTAACAAAAATAACACCTATATATCAAATGACTTTGAAAATAATATAGGTACCATACCTGATTTCAAACAATTTTACAAAATGATAATCATCAAAACAACCTGGTATTAAATGAGAAATAGAATGGTGGATCAGTAGAATAGATTAAGTACACAATGTACATTAATAGAAGATCATAACAATCTATTATTTGATAAATTACAGATCTAAATTTTGTTTTTGGTTTTGTTTTGTTTTTTTTTTTTTGGTTTTGGCAAGGCAATGGGGTTAAGTGGCTTGCCCAAGGTCACACAGCTAAGTAATTATTAAGTTTCTGAAGCTGGATTTGAGCTCAGGTACTCCTGACTCCAGGGTCAGTGCTCTAGTCACTGTGCCACCTAGCTGCCCTGAGATCTAAGTTTTTGAGATACAAATTCACTAACCTGTAAAAACTGTTAAAAACTCTAAAGTGGTTTGGCAAAAACTAGATGTAGACCAAGATCTCACATAGAATGATAAGGTCACACAATTAAAACATAAAATAGGTAAATGATTGAGATATAAACAAATTAGGGTAATATAGAATATTATAAATGTCACATATATGGATAAGAGAAGAATTTATGATCAAACAAGAGATAAAGAAAATTATGAGATAATAAATGAATAATTTTCATTACATTAAATTAAAAATATATTAGCACAAAAAAACTAATATAGACAAGATTGGAAAGAAAATAGAAAATTAAGGGGAAAATTTATGGCAAGTTTCTCTGATAAAGGCCTCATTTCACAAATATATAAGGAAGTGAGTCAAATTTTTAAGAACACAAGTTATCCTATGCCCAAAGGACAACAAAAATGTGCATACCCTTTCATCAAACAATACCACTACTGGGTCTATATCCTGAAGTGATGATGAAAAAGCATAAAAACATCACTTGTACAAAAATATTCATATCAGCCCTGTTTGTGGTGGCAAAGAATTGGAAATCAAGTAAATGACCTTCAATTGGGGAATGGCTTAGCAAACTGTGGTATATGCATGTCATGGAACACAATTGTTCTATTAGAAACCAGGAGGAATGGGAATTCAAGGAAGCCTGGAGGGATTTGCATGAACTGAAGCTGAGAGAGTTGAGCAGAACCAGAAAAACATTGTATATCCTAACAGCAACATGGGGGTGATGATCAACCTTGATGGAGTTGCTCCTTCCATCAGTGCAGCAATCAGGGACAATTTGTGACTGTCAGCAATGGAAAATACCATCTGTAGCCAGAGAAAGAACTGTGGAGTTTGAACAAAGACCAAGGACTATTAACTTTAATTCAGAAAAAAAAAATGATATCTTATTGTCTGATCTTGCTATCTCTTTTACTTTGTTTCTTCCTTAAGGATATGATATTTCTCTCTCATCACATTCAATTTGGATCAATGTATACCGTGGAAACAATGTAAAAACTGACAAATTGCCTTCTTTGGGGGGGGTGGGGGGAGGGAAGTATGATTAGTAGAAAAATTGTAAAACTCAAAATAAATAAAATCTTTAAAAAAAAGAATATAAGTCATCAAGATGGCAGAAAGAAGACTGGAATTTGCCTAAGCTTTTTCCCAGTTCCCCTCAAAAACAATGTTGAATCAAACTTGTAAATGGACTCTGGAGCTACAGAACACACACACACACACACACACACACACACACACACACACACACATACACAAAGATGAAGTGGAACAAAAATAATTTGGAAGGATTTCAGAAAAGATCTGTCTCACTCGGGCCAAAGGGGAAAACTGATCAGTTTAGATGTTATTCAGGTAAGGCAGAGGGAAGTTTCTAGCCACAGCATAGATCAGCAAATAAGGCCCCTCAGTCTTGGTTCATCAGGATAGAGGAATAGCAGATCAGCCATGAGGCTTCTAGGATAACAAGGAAGGCAATTCCAAGCCATGGTACACCAGGTATAACAGGTGTGACTAGACTGGGTCAATGCAGGGCAGTGGACAAGCCATAAATACCTAAGGTTTTGTCATGGGACATCCCAGGCCTCTACCAAAGAAGTTTGGGACAGCACAAGCTGCGACCCAGGGGCAAAGTTCAATTTTAAAAGTCATGAAATAGCCTTAAAAATGAGGGAAAAACAGGAAAAACATCCTGACCATAGAAAACTGCTTTAATGTCAGGGAAGATCAAAACAAAAACTCAGAAGAGTACAACATTGTTAAAATGCCTGCATGTGAGGCCTCTAATATGACTTGGTCTCAAGCCCAAAAAGTTCTCCTGAAAGACCTCAAAACAATTTAAAAATCAAGTAGAAGACATAGAAGAAAAATGAGGGGTAGGGGAAATGAAAGTTAAGAAAAAGAAAAAAGTTCCAGCAGCTTGGAAAAGGGAGCACAAAATTGACTGAAAAACGCACCTTAAAAACTAGAATTGGGGACACCTAGGTGGTGCGGTAGATAGATCACTGGCTCTGGAGTCAGGAGGTCCTGAGTTCAACTATAACCTCAGACACTTAATACTTACTTGTGTGACTTGGGCAGGTCTCTTCATCTCATTGTTTTGGAAAAAAATCAGAAAAATATAGAACTGACCAAATTTGATAAAATCTACTGAAAGAAAATATTTCAGAAATTAGGCAAATGGAAGTTAATGACACTTTGAGACTTCAAGAATCAGTCAAGCAAAATCAAAACAATGAAAAAATGAAAGATAATTTTAAATATCTCATAGGAAAAATAATTGGCCTCAACAATAGATTCATGAGAGATAATTTAATAATTACTGTACTACTTGAAGATCATGATCAAAAGAAGACCCTGAACAACATCTTTCAAAAAATTATCAAGAAATCTAATAATTAATTCATGCATTACCTTACTTGGAAACCTGACTTTTTTGACTTTTGAAATTAATAACAGTTTTTTGTAATTTTAAAGATATCTAAGATGTTCTAATGATTAAAAGAATTCCAAAAGCAATGATTTATATTCATGTCTATTTTAATCATATGGCTAAAAATGAACATGTTTACTATATAGAGTTGTTCTTATTTTTTAAAAATCCAGTTCTAGATTCAATTTGGGTATACTGTATTTTACATCCTAAATTTTTGTTCATTTATATTTCATTTAAAGCACAATGTTTATGTCTCTTGTGCATTTGCAACAATTGATAGAATTATTTGCAATTTTCCTCTGGATAACCCAATGCACACTCTATTCTTCACACAGTATTCACCTGTAGTTCCGAATATAGGAAATTCTTATGAAGTACTACCAACCAATTTTTTGTGTCTGACATCAGGTATGTTAATTAAAGGTACACTACTGTTCCAATGATGTCACTAATCCTACAGAATTTGACATGGATAACTTCAAGTGGAGTATTCAGAGAGAATTCAATTGAAGGAATGACCATCAGCACAGCTGAGGTAGATTTCTCTTAACTTACATAAGGTTTTAACCTGGCAAATATGAATCCTGACTCATTGCAATGGATTGTCTATATGATTTCTGCTTGGAACAGACAAAAGGAAACTTCCTTTTATGGTCTTGATTGTTCAGTATAGTAAATTGTTATAATCAGGTCAAGTAGTCATTAATTATTTAATTTTTTTAAAAAGAAAAAAAATTAACCAGATTTAAGAATGTGAGCCATTCGACCTACCACCCTCTAAATTAACAGCCAGCAAGTACTTAGTTTTAGCTTCTGTTACTAACTACAACTTTTCACAATATTATCTAAGTAGATAAAAGAGAAAGATTTGGGACATAAGGATACTTTTCTTTATCACAAGTCTTTTTTAAGGAAAGAAATATCAGCATAACTAGTTATATGATAAGGGTGGTCTGTGGTCTATTTTAAAACTGGTGGGGCAACTAGGTGGCACAGAGGATAGTGCATTTATCTTGAAATCAGGAGGATCTGAGTTCAAATACAGCTCAGACACTGAATAATTATCTAGTTGTGTAACCTTGGGCAGGTTACATTGATTCAGAGAATTATGAATATAGGAAATTAGTAATTAGAAGCAGATTTTGTAATCCTTTTCTACTGTTAAAGTTTATGAAAAATGTAAAATGTTATCTGCTCCTGAGATGTAAATTGATCCCAATTATGTCATTGTTAAATGCAAAATTTATACCATTTCCTTGTTCCTAAGACTTTCTTATCTGTTCCAGTCACATAAGGGGAAGGAATTTCCTCTTTGCCCTCAGTCCCTAGAGGATGGGCAAAACTATTAAAAACCTAGCCTAAACTGTCCTCTGGGCTGCCACTCCACCTGGCTGTCTTTATTCTCTCTTTGTCTCCTCTTTGTCTATCTCTGTCTCCCAAAATTTCCCAGGAATTCACTTTTCACTAACTCTCAATCTCTGTTTGGGGACCCCAGTTCTCATCCACAACAACTTTACCCCATTGCTTTGAAAACAGAAAAACAAAAATACACATAAAATCTGTCTTAAAAAGAGATCCATTTTTTTCAGAGTACTTTTGCTCATTTTAAATATTGTTCAAGTTAAAAAGAAAAAACGATTGCAAATCATTAACTGAACATATGCTGCTTTAAAATGATTATACAATGTGTTTGCTTATACCATCCTTAAGTCTTTGGTTACTGTTTGGTTTTCACAAGAATGTGAAGGGAGGTTGTTAGTTTACATTACAAAGACTGGGGTCTGCCCATATTGGTACCTCTGGGCAGGTATGTCTCTGTAAGACAAAAGACTTAGCCCCCAACCTGATCAAAACCTGAGTGAGATACTATCAGGTGTGCCCTATCTATTTCTGAATTAACCTAGGGTCTGTGTCCTTCTCCTTTGTGTCTGCTCAAGTCAGTTACTGTTCATTCCCCTTTGCTCCTTAATATGATGAACAGGGTGGGGAAAAATATATGGAGGTGAATGTATCAAGTAGATTGTGACCTTGGCCAATGATTAGCAACAAGGGGGAGGAACAAATCTTTCAAACTGCATATAAGATTCAGCCTTGACAGGATCCATGGTCCTCTGTCCTTAAGAGAAGTGGTCCTTTTATTAAGATGTCTTGGGGAGGGGTGGGGGTGGATTTATTTATTTATTTATGTGTTTAGTTATGTATTTGTTTATTTATTTATTTATTTATTTTCATGCATTTGGGCATGCATATTTCCCCCCACCCTCCCTTCCCACCCCCTTCTCCTCAGTTAGGTACAGTCAGGTTAGCATTTTACATGCATATTTGTTAAACATATTTACAAATTAGTAATTTTTTGGCATGAGAAATTAGGATTAAGGGAAAGAGATACATAAGAGATAATTTTTATAAAGTGTTCATCAGATTTGGTAGGGGTGTCTTTTTTTTTCTTGTGTTTAGTTTTGTTTTGTTTTTCTTTCTCTGGTTGGGGATAATATAGTCCATAATCCATCAAATACTGTTGTCCTAGCTCTCTGAACTGCCAAGAGGGGTTGCTTCCATCAAAGTTGTTCATCTCATAATGTTGATGCATAAATTGTTCTCTTGGCTCTACTCCCTTCCCTCAGCATCAGATCCTGTAAGTCATTCCATTCTTTTCTAGAGTCCGATCATTTATTGTTTCTTATAGAACAATAATATTCCATAGTACTCATGTACCATAAGTTGTTTAGCCATTCCCCAATTGATGGACATCCCCTCAATTTCCAATTCTTTGCCACTACTATTAAGATATCTTAAGAAAAACTGTTTTAATCACTCTAGAGTAAGTATTTAAAATGACAAGTCATTGATAACAGCTACAACTCAAGTTACTCTGTCAACCTTGAATTCAGCTTTGCATTGGAATCTATATCCTTATGAAAGCATTCTGATATTAAATTATAAGTGCAAACATCCTTCAAATATAAATTGAGTTGAAATCAAATAATGACAAGAACTAAGTTTTCTATGTATATTATTATGAAGATTGACCAATCATAGTTATATATTCCCTGGTCTGAGAGGTTCCAAATATCTTTTTCTAATAAGGGTCTGATTATTTCTTAAGAGGAATTTGTGTTAAGATATCCTTTTTCTAGGAACCAATATCTCTCCAATTGAAAATCAAATAAAAATGTAATATGTGGCAAATCCTGCCAGCTTGAGCCAAATGTTAATCCTTATGTACTTGTGGGGAACAGAATGTTCCCATTGTTGTTCTCCATTGCTTTCTAGGTTTTATTCAGATATACCAAAGGAATACTTAGGAGACTTGGAGAGATTTATGCCTTTCTAATATTCAGCTGTGGCAGCAAGTAATTGTAGGCTCAAGTCCACAAATATATCTATCTGAAAAGTCCGGTTTTGCTTATCATTTCCTTAAGTTCCTAGTTCATTTCTCCTACTATCTACTCAATGGCTGCCATTGACCATTCCATGCCACAAGCCATGTACTGTCTGCTTCTCTCCTGTCTTAACCACAAGTTCCTGTTCTGTCTCCTAGCCTGGATAGTTATTAAACAAATCTGACATCATGCAAAATCTGAGACAAAAATATCATCAACTACAAACAAAGTGTATAACTGTTTCCATGCCCAAATGGGGACTGGACATCAGGCCTTGATTATATAACCATAATCTCCAAATACTGATCTTTTTTGCATCAGGCTGGACCATTGTGGTTAAGGGAAATTCATATTCATACATGGACCAGATGGTTTACCCATATCAACTAACCTAAATTGGAGGAAAGCTGGATTGGATAGGTTACATACACAGCTTCAATTGCCAAATGATCCAATTTTTATTCTGATGATGGAGTATGACTTTATTTTCTGTATTCTTCTGTGTTGTTATTTTTCAACTCCCTCCTCCTGGGACTCCTGGCTTTTCTCCTTACTGGTTCTAGCTGAACCTGGGAGCCAGAGGTTAAGCTTTCTTTTTTTTTTCTTTAATTAATGATTTTATTTGTTTATTTGTTTGTTTATTGTTTGTTTGTTATTCATTCATTCATTCACCCATTCAATCATTCATTCATTCATTTATTCATTTGTTTATTTATTTATTTGTTTATTTGCTTACTTGCATACTTATTTTTCTTTCTTTCTTTCTTTCTTTCTTTCTTTCTTTCTTTCTTTCTTTCTTTCTTTCTTTCTTTCTTTCTTTTGCAAGGCAGTGGGGTTAAAGTGGCTTGCTCAAGACCAAACAGCTAGGTAATTATTAAGTGTCTGAGGCCAGATTTGAACTCAGATACTCCTGACTTCAGGTCTGGTGCTCTATCCTCTGCGCCACCTAGCCGCCCCAAGATTTTTTTTATTTTGAATTTTACAATTTTTCCCCTAATCTTACTTCCCTCCCCCCACCCCCCACAGAAAGCAATTTGCAGTTTTTACATTGTTTCCATGGTATACATTGATGCAAATTGAGTGTAATAAGAGAGAAATCATATCCTTAAATTAAACTTTCTTTTGGGGATTATTTCCTCCAGATTACAAGTGCTATATTTCAATCTAATGTTCCAAGCAAAACATTGCCCTCTGCTGAGATTTGGGAGCCAGCACCCCTTTGATTCTGCTTCAGCTATTTCTTGGCTTCACAGCACTGCCCCTCAAATGAACCTACTGGGTAGAGACAGTTCTAAGTACTCTTTTCTGATTAGATGTAGCTTTAGAACAAAAGAGATTGTTCCACCTTCTAAATGTATTTGGTCCTAAATTTTTTGAGTGGGAATTATTGAGAGGGAAATATTGAAAAGATAAATTTATTTTATAGCTATTAATCTGTATTCTCTGTACTGACCGTATATCCACACCCTCAACCCCCCGCACCCATCCCATTGTCCAAGTTATGAGGGAAGTCAATTAACTTCTATTTTTTTTTAAAACCAATACAACCCTGAGGTTTTATTTCAACATGCAAATTGACAAAGATGACAAAAGATGGTCTATTTGGAGGGGTTGATAGGCACACACTAACACATTGTTGATGAAACAATAAAGAAATACAAGCACTTAGGAAAGAAATTTGGAATTATGCAAATAAAGTCACTACCATGTCACAATCTTTTACTTAGAATCTATTACTAGATTTACATCCCAAGGAGGTTCATTGATAAGAAGAGTTTCTATATATACCAAAATACTAGACACAAAAGTTTTTGTGATAAGAAAGAATTGGAAACAATGTACAAGCCCATCAACTGAGGAATACCTAAATTAACTATGATGTATACATGTAACTGAAATGAATACAGAGAATCATGGAAAGATATACATGAACTGATGCTTAGTGAAGTTAATAGAATCAAGAAAACAATATAGAGGATGACATCAATAATATAAATGGAAAGAACTACACACACAAAAATCAAAAATGAATGTTGAAAAATTACAAAGAACCAGATTGACTGAAATTAAGAGATACAAGTGTATATTCCCAACTCCATTCTGTTAAAGACATAGGAGGTCAATAATTGTGGTGCATTGCACCAATTTTCAGAACTTTTCAATGTATTGATCAGTTAGGCTGATTTTGCCTTCTTTTAAAAATTAATATTATGTAGAATGACTCTCTAAAATGGAGTAAGAGGAATAATAAAGGAAATTATGGTGATATAACGAAAAAGACATCAACAAAATCTTAAGGAAAAGAAAAGGAAAGAAATAAGGGAATAATGTCTCTAACTTAAGACTTTTGCACCAACTGAAGAAATATAATGAACATTCATTCCGTCATCTAATCAGACCATTAAATGGAGTGATATACCTTCATGGCATTGGATTAGTGTCTTAGCAGACGGGTAGTTTTAACTTTCTCCTTCACTTCTGGAAAAAAAAAATTCTTGCAATGAGCAATGTCAGCAACCTGAAACAAGAAGCATTTCGACTACCTCACCTATATAATCTATAGCACAGGTACATGAAACATAAGATGCTTTGCTTACAAACTATAGTTTAGAAAGAGTGTTCAAACATGAGCTAACAAGAGAGATTTTAAAATTGACTCACTCAAATTAGTAGTGATTAAGAGATTTCTTCCTAAATAAATTTACTTTCTATTATCTCTCAAATAAATTATTTTTTAAACTTATTTATTTATTTATTTTGAATTCTACCACCTTACTTCCCCACCCCCATCCCCCACAGAAGGCAGTCCTAATTTTTATTGTTTCCATGGTATACATTGATCCAAGCTGAATGTGATGAGAGAGAAATCATATCCTAAAGGTATGTCTTTGATCTCTGTTCAAACTCCACAATTCTTTATACATTGCTAAAATATTCTTGTTTAAGAGCAAACATAATACCCCCTCACCCACAAAAATTTAGAACCTCATGAAAAATAAAATGTAAAAGAAAAAAATGTGTTTCAGTCTGTGTTCTAATACCATCAACTCTGTTTCGGGTAGATCACATTCTTCATCATAAATCCATCATAGAAGCCACCTCCATACTTTTCCACAGTTGCCACCACTGACTGTAACTCCCTCCATCCATTCTTCCCCACTACCATATACTATATTCGCCCTCTCCCTCTCCCTTCACCCCGTTCCTCTTCCAAAAATGTGCTATAGGGCAGCCAAGCAGTGCAGCAGACAAAGCACAAGCTCAGGGGCCAAGAGGCCCCCAAACCCACATACTATCCCAAAGACCCAGCAAGCACCCAGGCCCATGGTCCCAGAGAGGCCACCAATCTGAACACCTTGCTAAAAGTAAAAAAGATAATGAGTGATATATGACTATTCTCTCCCATAATCTATCCTATCCTCCATCACCCACAACCCCTCCTTCACCCTGTCCCCCTTCACTCCTCCTTACTCCAGATATCTATACCCTATTGAGTGTGTATGCTGTTTCCTCTCTGAACCATTTCTGATAAGAGTGGAGGTTCCCGCATTCCCCCTCACCTTCGCTCTTTCTCTATCAATGCAAAAGCTTGTTGACAAAAGAAAGGCTTATGAACTATCTTAGCCTATTCCACCTCTCCCTTTTAGACACTGACTCCATTTTTAAAATATATTATATCTTCAAATTCAGCTCTCTCCTGTGCTTCATCTATCCTGTGCTCTACCAAATGAGGAGGCTCATATGAGCAATATCAGCATCATTTTTCCATGCAAGAATACATGCAGTTCATCATCATTAAATCACTCATAATTTACCTTCCTCCTCCACTCTCTATGCTGCATCTGAGTCCTAGATTTGATGGCCAAACTTTCTGTTCAGCTCTGGTCTTTTCAACAGGAACATTTGTAATTCCCCTGTTTCATTGAAAGTCCATCTTTTCCCCTGGAAGAGGATGTTCAGTTTTGCTGAGTAGTTGATTCTTGGTTGCATTCCAAGTTCTTTTATCTTCTGGAATTTTATATTCCAAGCCCAAAGAGCCCTTAATGTAATTGCTGCTAAATCCTGTGTGATCCTGACTGCAGCTCCCTGATATTTGAATTGTGTCTTTCTGGCTGCTTGTAATATTTTTTCTTTGACTCTGGAGTTCTGGAACTTGGCTATAATATTCTGGGGTATTATTTTTTTGGAACTATTTCTAGGGGTGATCAATGGATTCTCTCAATTTCTATTTTGCCCTCTGCTTCTAGGATATTAGGGGAATTTTCCTGTAGGAATTCTTTCAAAATGAGGTCAAGGCTCTTTTCCTGATCATGACTTTCAGGTATCCCAATAATTTTTAAAGTATCTTTCCTGAATCTGTTTTCCAGATCAGTTGTTTTTTTTTTCAATGAGATGTTTTACATTTTCTTCTAATTTCCTATTCTTTTGGTGTTGAAGTATTGTGTCTTGATTTCTCATCAGCTTCCTTTAGCTCCATTCTACATCTGAAGGATTTGTTTTCCTCAGAGAGCTTTCTTATCTCCTTTTCCATCTGGCTAATTCTGCTTTTTAAAGCATTCTTCTCCTCCATAACTTTTTGAACTATTTTATCCATTTGACCTAAGCTGGTTTTTAACATGTTATTTTCTTCAGCATTTTTTTGGATCTCCTTGACTAGGCTGCTGACTTTGTTTTCATGTTGTTCCTTCATTTCTTTCATTTCTTTTCCCAACTTTTCTTCTAACTCCCTTACTTTATGTTCATAATCTTTTTTTGAATTTTGGCATAGCCTGAGCACAGCTTCTATTTTTCTTGGAGTCTTTAGATGCAGACACTTGTACTTTCTCATCTTCAGATTGAATATTTTGATCCTCCTTGGGATTATAGACAAAGTATTTGCCAATGATCCAGTTCCTCTTTTTTCTCTGATTGCTGATTTCTCCAACCTGTGCCTGGTTTGGGGGTGTTTCCTGAGCTTTTGAGCATTATTGGGATACTCCCCCCCACAAGGACCTCATTGTGTGAGGTTCTGACTGCTCTCCTGGTCTGTGAATGAACACAAGCACACCCCCTTGCCATGGGACTGGAGGGGGTATCCCTGTTCTATTGGGGAGCCTAGACTGCGACCAGGATCTGAATGTGTTCAGAGCCCCAGAGTCCTGTTCCAGACACAGAGGAGAGACCTTGGAAGTATCCCTCCCCTACTTTTTGTGGGCTAAGCATTCAGAGTGTAGTTATCTGGAGGCTCCTGCTTGCTGACTCCTGCTTCCATTTCCTGGATCTGGGCACACTGACTGCTGGGACCCCACTGACCAAGCTGAGTGCTGCAACCGCCCTAAGGGCCTGGGCTTCGGGATTTCTCTGGCAGAGGTCTCTCTGTTCATTCTCCAATATGTGCCCTGTGCTCCCCAGGGTGCAGGTCAGGAAACTGCTTCTGCTGCCAAGAGTCCTGGTTCCCAGGTTCTCTGGCACTGATCCCAGGATGCTGAAGTTTCTTCACTTTGGCAGACCACTCCTCTAACCCCATGGAAAGGAGTTTTACCACTATTTTCCAGATTACATTAGGCTGGTGAATTGCCTCACTGGATCTTTCTGTGGGTTATGTTTCTCAAAAATTTAGTTAGAGTCATATTTTTAGGTTTTTTGAAATATTTTGGAGAGAGCACCTAGGAGAGGCTCTTCACCTGCTGCCATCTTGGCTCCACCACCCCCCCATGAACTTTTAGTATAGTCCCTTGCTCCTCCTTGGCAAGGAATCCCACTAAATCTCTGACCCCAGACTATGAGATGAGATCAATTAACTTTTATTAAAATACTTTGCCCCTTCCAGGCAAAAGACAAGCTTGTAACAAAAGAAAAAAAAAAAATGTATCTCTGCCTTAGTTTAAAAGGATTAAGTCTGACATTCCATCTCTCACCTACATACCTCTCATTACCTAAACTCTGCTCTCTGAGCTCCTGCCCCTTATCAACAAATCTGCCCACTCCCCTCATCCTCCTCAAAAACTCACTCCTCAGTTGAGCAGATCTGGTGTCTTTGGAGGACAACCCATTCTAGAAAAGCATCATCTTTCAAACTCTTCTACCCCATTGCCCTTTTCTGCCACTTTATCTTGCCTAACTAATTGTGCTACTTGTTTTGCTGTGAGTCTAGCCTGTTCTGAGGGAGCATGGTTCCCCAAGCTCTTCTGATATACTAGAACCAGAGAGTAAAATAGTCCTTGAAAGAATCCCTTAATCACCTCTTGAAAGAGATTGAAAAATGAAAACTCCAAGGAATATTGTAATCAAATTCCAAAATTATCAGATCAAGGAGATAGTACTGCAGGCAGCCATAAAGAAATAATTTAAATATCAAGGAACCATAGTCAGAATAACACAGAACTTAGTAATTTATATATTAAAGGATTGATGGGCTTGTACGGCAAAAGAACTTGGATTAATATAAAGGATAAGCTCCCCCCAAAAAAATTGAGCATAAAGTTTTAGGAGAAAAGCTGGATGATCAATGGAAATAGGAACTTTCAAACTTCCCTGATGAAAAGACCAGAGATATAGAGAATATTCAATTTTCATATAAAAGACTGAAGAAAACCAAACAAAAAGTAAACAGATCAGAAAAAATGTCATTCAATACATTAAATTGCTTAATTTCCTATAAATGAATATACCTTTAACTCTTGAGAATTGTAACTATGCAGTTATTTGTTTTTTGTTTTTATCAGATTTCATTTTGGCTGAGTTAATGCCCATTCCTTGCTAAAGGCATATACAAAAGAAGTAAAGAAATAAGTCACTTTTCCATAGTCCATATTCTGTTGATGCAAACAGAAAGAATTGTTTGAATCCAGAGGATTGTACTGGTAAAAAGGGAAAGGGGAGGTCAAATAGGATAAATCACATCATGTGACCCAGTATAATAGAGGGAAAGAAAGGATAGGAAGAAATTTGAAACTTGCTCTCATTGAATTTGGCTAGAGGAAAAAACATAAACATACAATTGAATATAAAAATTTATCTTGTTGACATCCAAGTGGAGACAAGATGGTGGTATGAAACTAATATGTTCTTGGAACTTTTTGGAGAACGAAGATAAATGAAGCTTCTTCACTGACATTAAAACTACAGATCCCACCAAAAAAAGACAAGATCCAAAGAAGTTTTCAGTGGTAGACATCATGAAGGATCTTCAGTTAAGGTCTGTCTCTTTGGAGTAAAGGAGAAGTAAAGCCCAGCAAGGTGAGAGAGTGGGAAAGCAGTGAGAGATTTTTAGCCATAGTGTAATTCACTCCCAAAAGACTGACAACAGCATAGCTCTCAGCAGCTAGATAGCAAACAAGGGAGGGTCCCAATCACAAAGTCTGAATCCCAGAAACACCTGGGCAAAAAACAGGTCTGGGATGGGAACAAACCACTACATATTCAGAACCTGGACATAAAGGAGGAAATAAACCTCTGCAAAGGCAAGGTCTGGACTGCATAGCCAACATCTTGGTCAACTACAAGCCAGGCATCAGATCACAGTCCTAGCATAAAAAGCTTGGATCTATACTCCTATACCCCAGGAATAGACCTCAATGAAAATGAGCAAAATAGCTAAAAGAGTGCTTACTATACAAAACTGCTTTGCAGATGAAGATGATAATAATACCACATTGGAAGAAGAAATCAATGAAAAATTACTCACTTTTGAGACTCAAAAAAAGTCTATGTTTTGGACTCAAATCCAAGAGTTCATAGAAGGATTAAAATAGAATTTAAAAACTGAAGAAGAGAGGTAGGAGAAAAATGGAAAAGATAAATGAGTAACACAGGAAAATTATGAAGAATCGACTAAAGAAATCCATTCCTTTAAAAAGTAAAAATAAACAAATGGAAAAAGATTGTAGCTTTTGAAAAATAAAATTGACAAACTGAAAAAGAAAACACAAAATTAATTGGAGAAAATAAAACCACAAAATTTAAAAGTGAACCAATGAATCTATGAGACAAAACAAAAAGGCTGAAAATAACTGAAGAAAATGTAATGTACCTTTTAGGAAAAATAAATGAATTGGAAAATAGATCCAGGGGAGATAATTTATGAATCACTGGAGTACTAAAAAGTCTAGATCAAAAAAAAAAAAAAAAAGAAAAGCAAAGAAAAAGAAACTAGAGAACATCTTGCAGGAAGTTATCAGGGAAAACTGTCCAAATCTGCTAGAATGAGAAGACAATATAGACACTGAAAAAATATACAGAACCACTCTAGAAAGAGACTCCAGGATAAAAACTCCAAGAGCTGTAATAGCCAAATTCTAAAATGATCAAATAAAGGAGAACAAAATCAGATTCACACAGGATCTATAAGTCTCAACATTGAAGGCCCGGTGGACCTGGAATACAATATATTGGAGGGCAAAAGTGAAAATAAACTGAAAATTAAATTCTGAAAGAAAAGTTAAAGGGGAATGGGACATAAATTGTGGTGAAGAGAATTAAGAGGAAAGGAAAGAGGAAAATATAAATGAGTAAAGATGGCATGGAGGGAAATACAAAATTAGCAATCTTAACTGTAAATTTTAATGGAATGAACTCTCCCATAAAACAGAAATGGATAGCCCCTCCCCAACTCAAGGTCTTAGCAAAATGAAGAAGGGTGGGCAGAAAGGTGGATCCATAGAAAAATTCTTGGAAGGGAAAGACCCTAACTCAGAAAGACCTGGAACCTCTGAGGAGAATATGATTGTTCTTCAGCTCAGAAAGACTTCCTTGAAGAAATAAGGAAGGAGCTTAAAAATCAACTGGAAAATTTGGGAGAGACAATTAATTCCTTGCAACAAGAAAACAAATCCTTAGAAAATACAATTGGACAAATACAAAAGGAGAATAAATCTCTCAGATCCTCAATTGGACAATTACAAGATGAGAATAAATCTCTCACATCATCAATTGGACAAATACAAAATGAGAATAATTCTCTCAGATCCTCAATTGGGCAAATGGAAAAAGAAAATAATTCTCTCATAACCTCAATTGGTCAAATGGAAAGCTCTTTCAAAAGTAGAATTGACCAATTGGAAAAGGTGTTACAAAAGGTTTATGAAGAAAACTCCTCCCTAAAAAAAAGAATGGAGGCTGCAAAAACTAATGACTCCATGAGACAGCAAGAGCCAGTTAAACAAAATCATAAAATAGAAAAAGTAGAAGAAAATGTAAAATACTTCTTCAACAAAACCACTGACCTTAAGAATAGATCAAGGAGGGGCAACCTGAGAATTATAGGACTTCCTGAAAACATTGAAGAGAAAAAAGCCTGGATTTAATATTACAGGATCTAGTGATGGAAAATTGCCCTGATATCATGGAAATGGAGGGCAAAGTAGTTATTGAAAGAATACATTCGTCCCCTCCAGAAAAAGATCCTAAAATGAAAACACCAAGGAATGTTGTGGCCAAACTCCAGAACTATCAGATAAAAGAGAAAATCCTACAAATCAGCCAGAAAGAAATAATTTAAATATTAAGGAGCCACAGTAAGGATCACACAGGACCTGGCTGCATCAACATTAAGGGATCCAAGGTCCTGGAATGAGATATTTCGAAGAGCAAGGGAGCCTGGAATGCAGCCAAGAATCTACTATCCCACAAAGCTGAGCCTTCTCTTCCAGGGGAAAAAGATGGACATTTAACAAAATGGAAGATTTCCAAAAATTCATGATGAAAAGAACAGAACTAAATAGAAAATTTGGACATCAACCAGGAGGTTCAAGAGACACATGAAAAGGTAAAAAAAAGGTGGTAAAAGGAAAAAAAAAAAACTGCTATCCAATAAGTTGAAACTGGCTGTATCCCAGCATGGGGAAAAAGATTTTCATAAATCTTGAGAATTGTAACTCTAACAGAGAGAATATACCTAGCCAGAAATGATGGACATTCATGATCTGTCCATCTAATGGGATGTAACTGGCTTTAACCCCACTTGGGAGAAAGACTGTAATAACTCTCAAGAAGTTTAACTCTATTAGATAGAATATACTTAACTAGAAGTGACAGAAACTCAGAATTTTCTATGACTCAGACAGAATGATCTACAAAAAAAAAACACTACCTCCTTACAAAGGGGGACAGGAAAGAGATGGGAGGAGGGAGGAAATTGAATGGGGTAAATCTCAGTACACTAAGAGGTACAAAATACCTATGGTAATAGAGGGGAAGAAGGGAGCAGATAAGAAACACCTGAATCTTCTTCTCATCAGACTTGGCTTAAAGTCAACTTACACATACTCAGTTAACTTATAAAACATCTAACCTTTCAAGTACTAAAAGGGGAAAAGGGGAGGGGTGATGGAGAAAGGGAAGGGGAATGGGGAAAAAAAGGGGAACCAAAAAAGGAAGGGAAGGGAAAAGGGAAAAAGGGAAAGGGCTAGGGTTAGGGTTAGGAGTGATATAGGAGGGCAAACACACTGAAAAATTTTAAAAAACGAACTCGATTTCTTTGGTCAATTTTTCATAGTCCTACATGACTTTAATTTCTTTTTACCATTTTTTTCTTCCTTTCTTCTTTGGTTTTACATTGTTTTTAAAGCTCTTTAATGTGCTTTTGTATTTGAGTCCATTTTATAGACTGTTTCATAGTTCCCCTGTGAGTGATTTTCATTACTTTCTTCCCCAGACATGGCATTGTTATCATCTTTGTCTGTAAAATAGTTTTCTATAGTGAGTACTTTTTATCTTTTTTGTACATCTTTGTTGTTTTAGCTCTGCTCCTGGGGTATAGGGAGTATAGATCTAAGTTTTTCTTTACTGTGGCTGAGGC
Organism: Macrotis lagotis; assembly: GCF_037893015.1. NCBI lineage: Eukaryota > Metazoa > Chordata > Mammalia > Peramelemorphia > Peramelidae > Macrotis > Macrotis lagotis. The sequence continues at coordinate 179,787,249 of NC_133659.1, read as the reverse complement.
CTGATCCCTGGATTGTCATTGGCCAAGATGTTGCCTATGCAATCCAAGCCTTGTCTTTGCAGAGGTTTTTTTCCCCCTCCTTTATGTCCAGAAGTCTGTTCCTGATCCAGTCCTGTCTTTTATCCTGGTATTCTTAAGTTCAGACTTTTTTTGAAGTTGGAGTCTTCCCTGCTGGCTTGCTATCTAGCTGTCAGAACCTCAAAACTCTTTAAAGCTCTTTTTCTTGGTGGGATCTATAGCTTGAATGTCAAAATAGAGGTTTCATTTATCTTTGGGACAGTAAAGCTGTGGGAGCATGTGAGTTTCATGCTGCCATCTTGGTTCCACCTCAGAAGTTTCACTATGTATTCCAACATAAGATCAAAATGGAGAAACGATTTAGACATTGAACTGCAATATTAAAAGCAAATTAGGGGGACATAGAAAAGATATACCTATTAGATTTGTGGACAAGGGAAAAACCTTATGACAGAAAAGGAGTTAGAAGGAATTATAGGAAGTAAAATGATTTATTTTGATTACATGAGATTAAAAAGATTTTTCAAGACAAACTAATGTAAGCAACATTAGGAGTAAAAGAGAAAACAGATAATGAAAAATACAACACGTTTGTATGATAGACTTCATTTCTCAAATATATAGGGAACAATCAAAACTATAAAAATAAAAGCCAAGTTATAAACAGACCATTCTCAAAATAAAAAATCAAAACTATCAGTAATAACATTAAATAACATCTAAATCTCTCTTAGAGAAATGCAAATTTAGACACTTTTGTTGTGCTACCTCATACCCATCAAATTCCTATTATGACAGAAAAGGAAAATGACAAATGTTGAGAATTTATGAAAAATGTGGTATACTAATATATTGTTGACAAAGTTCTCAATAATTCCAATTGCTTTGGGAAAAAAATGATATTACACCTTAAAGGGCTATCAAATTAGGCTTAACCTTGGACTCAGTATAACTGTATCCCTACAAGAAGGGGCATCTAGGTGACCCAGGACAAGTCGATTAATCCTGATTGTCTCACATCCAGGGCCATCTCCTATCATTCTGGTTCATATCTGAACAATGGACCAAGATGGTTCTGGAGGAGAAAGTGATGGTGGTGGTTTAGCACAACACCCCATCGTTCAAATCCAATTCATGTTCTTACCATGGCATCACCTCCCTGATATCATGGTTTTCTCTGAGAATAAACAAAAAAATCATTATTATTCTTCCTAAAAGAGCAAAAGAAAAGGGGAAATTTATACAAATGTATACAAAAATATTCATTGCAATATTTTTTTGTATTTGCAAATAATTGGGAATTAAGGTAAAGTTCATTAATTGGAGAATGATAGAACAAGTTGCAATGGTATATTGCCATGTAATATTGTTGTACTATAAGAAATGATAAGGAGCATAAATTCAGAAAAACCTGACAAGATTAATGTGAACTTATTTACACAAGTTAGTAGAACCAGGAAAATAATATGCCCATTGGAAAAATTCTAATGATGATAAAATATGAATTACTTGGCTACTCTGACCAAGAAAATGATCCAAAACAATTCCAAAGGAAAGAAAATGCTGTCTTCAGAGATATTTAATGAACTCTATGTGCAGATTGTAGTATACTTTTCCAATTAATTATTTAATTTTTTGCACCCATATGCACATGTTTCCTTATAAGTTACAAAATTTCCTTCCACCCCCCCTTCCCACTCACCTCCCCTCATTGTCAAACAGTCAAGTGAGCATTGGATATACATATTTTTGATAAACATACTTACAGATTGCAGATTTACATTGTACATTTTAGTAATTTTCAGTATGAGGAATTAAGATTAAGGGAAAGAAATGCATAAAAATAATTTTTATAAAGTGTTTATCAGATTCTGAAGGGGTTTTCTAGGGGAGGGGTTGTTTTGCTTTGTTTTGTTTTGTTTTTCTTCCTCTGGGTGGGAATAACATTGTGCATAATCAGTCTGATATGGTTGTCCTGACTCTAAATGGCTGTGAGGAGCTGCTTCCATCAAGGCTGATCATCTCACAATGTTGTTTTTAATGTGTACAATCTTCTCTTAGCTCTGCTCCCTTTGCTCAGCATATAGCATTCCATATATATTCCCATATACCATTCCATCCTGTAAGTCATTTTGACCATTTATGGTTTCTTATAGAACAATAATATTCCAAAGTATTCATGTGCCATAACTTCTTTAGCCATTTTCCAGTTGATGGACATCCCCTCAATTTCCAATTCTTTGCCACTGCAAAAAGAGCTACTATACATATTTTGAACATGTGGGACTTTTTCTACTTTTTATGATTTCTTCTGTATATAAACTTAGAATGGGAATTTCTGGCTCAAAGGGAATGAATATTTTTATTGCTATTTGGGTATAGTACATATTACTTTCCAGAATGGTTGAATCTGTTCACAACTTCACAATATAGTATACTTTTTTTAAAATTTATTTTGGGGGGCAGCTAGGTGGTACAGTGGATAGAGCACCAGCCCTGGATTCAGGAGGATCTTAATTCAAATATGGCCTCAGATCCTTAATAACTGTCTAACTAAGTGACCTTGGGCAAGTCACTTAACCCCATTGCCTTAAATAAATTAAAAAATAAAAATTTATTTTTCCTGGTTTTTTTCTTCATTTCTTTTACATCATGGTTAACAGGGAAATGCATTTTACATGACTTCACATGTATAATCCATATCAAATTGATTGTATTCTCAAGGAGGACTGGTAATGTAAAAGAGAGAAAGAATTTAGAATGTAAAATTTTAAAAATGAACTTAATTTTTTTACATATAATTGAAAAATATTTAAATAAGTTAAAAAAAGAATGTTAATTCCTTAAGAGCAAGAATTGTTTTAACTCTTAAATTTACATTACATATCATTATTACATCATATAATTACATTACATATTAAATACTGTTAACTAACAGTATTTGATATGTAATGAGTGCTATACATTCATCCATTCATTCAAAGTCTTTCAGATCTTCAACAAAGTTATAAGTGTTATAATGCTTACAAGCAACTTGTACAAAACTCAATTCATTATAATTTTCTTGCTATATGCCTAATGTTTTTTTGCCTATAAGTTTTGTATCTCAGTGAATAAGCTGTTTTCTTGTCTTTATAGATTTTTTTAGTCTTCCAAGTTGCAAAAAAACTCAGAGAGAGAAAATTCTAATTCAGCTTCTCATCACTTCTTCCCTGGACACCTATAGCCTTTTGGTTGATTTTCAAACTTCAGATTTCTCCACACTCTAATAAATCTTCCATTCATCTGCAAAAGTGGTTTTCCTAACTCTGTATTTGATGATGTTATCACTCTAATCAATGAGATTCAATTGTTTCCCATTATTTCAGGAATCAAATAAAATCTTCTGAAATTTAAATATTTCTTCAGAATTTAAATATCTAGATCAAATAAAGTTCCCCTTTTACAGTGTGAATCATTCCTATCTTCTCAGACTTCTTACACTTAACTAGCTTTCCCAAACTCTTATTTAGGTACCCTCATCTTCTTGCTGTTTACTGTATAAACTCAATCTCTCAACTAGGCTTTTGCAGTTTTCTTTGACATGTGGGACATGTTCTCCACCTCATCTTGGCTCTTATGTTTCACTGGTTTCTTTCAAGACAGATAAATTCCTATCTACTGCAAGGAATATTTTCTGTATATGCCCTGTCCTTGTAAGACTTCCTTCTTAGAATTCCTTCTACTGCTCTCTAATATCTTGTGCAATGTCCTCTTCCCACTGTTCATTAGAATGTTAGCTCCTGAAGTCAAAGACAGTGTCCTTCTCTCATTCTTTTAATATGACCAGAGCTTTGTACAATATAAGAGGTTAAAAACATTTGAAATAAATACTTTATTTTTTCATCGAAAGCTTCTAGTTTCAATTATTATTTCCATGATTTTCTTACTTTCAAATTTATAAACCTCTCCTTTGATTTTCAGAATTTCCATTTTGATGTTTAATTGCAGATATTTAATTTGAGTATTTAAAATTTTACTTTGCATGTCCAATAATTTAAACTAATTTTTGTCTCTTTTATTGATGTATATGTATAGAGTTAATAAATTTCCTGTAAAGTATTGCTATACCTACAGCTGATAAATTTTTGTATATTGTCTTATAGTTGTTCTCTTTAATGAAGTTATTGGTTGCTTCTAAGATTTGTTCTTTGACCCATTCATTCTCTAAGATTTTATTATTTAGTTTCCAATTAATTTCCCCATCTCTTTATTAAATATAATTTTATTGCATTATGACCTGAAAGACATGCATTCATGTTTTTTTAACTTTTCTGCATTTAATAGAAAAGGTTTTGCACTCTAATAATTATGGTCTGATCATTTTTTGGGGGTGAAGGTTTCCTGTACAGCTAAGAAAAAGGCATACTCCTTTCTATTCCCATTCAGTTTTCACAGTGATCTATCATATCCAACTTTTCTAAAATTCTTTCCCTTTAATTTCTTTCTTGTTTATCACATGATTAGATTTACCAAATTCAGAGAGGGGAAAGTTGATATCTACCATCAGTATAGGATTATGATCTATTTTCACCAGCTTTGGATGTTATGCAATTTGGTACATATACATTATATATATATATATATATATATATATATATATATATATATATCAATATTATTGTATTATCTAAAGTATCTTTTAGCAAAATGTAGTTTCCCTTTTTGATTTATCTAAACTTTTGATTGCTACCACTGATATTTTTTTTAATCTCAGCTGAAACAAAATAGATTCTTATAATTTTCATCTCACTATTTCAAATTCTTTCAAACAACATCCCATTGGATTCTGGATTTTAATTCATTCTGCTGTCTACTTCTGTTTGATGGTTCTTCCCATTCACATTCATAGTTATGATTACTAACTGTGTATTACCTCAATCCTAATTTTCTATATTTCCCTTCTCTCTTTCTTTGTAACTTGCATCCTCCTCAGAAGACTGTTTTGTGTTTTATTTCTGCCTTCATTTCTCCTACCCCAAATCCCTTATCCCTACACCTTGTACAGTAAGACTGAATTCTACAACCAACTGGGCATGTATATAATTCTCTCTTTAAACCAATTCTGATGCAAAATTCAAGTACTGTCAAAACCCATACCAATTTCCCCTTCACTGTAAAAACTTCCTTTGATTTCTCTTTTTCATAAGATAATTTTTCCTATTCTTACTCTTTCTCTTCTTCCTTCTCCTAGTGCATCCCTGTTTCTTACACCTTAATTTTATTTTTGAAATTATTTTATCATAGTCAGTTCATATCTGGAACATCTATTTATATATACTTCTAATTGCCTTAATAGTGATAATATTCCTAGGAGTTACACTGCATCATCTTTAATTTTCTTCTTTTCCTCATGCTTTTTCCCCTTTTGTTCTCATTCTTCTTTTACAACATGACTAATATGGAAATATGTTAAATATGACTATACATCTATAATCTATATAAGATTGCTCATTGATGGGGAGGACAGAGGGAAGAGAGGGTGGTAGAAATTGTGGAACTCAAAAGCTTACAAAAAGATAAATCTTGAAAACTATCTTTGCATGTAATTGAGAAAAGCAAAATAAAATGATATTTTAAAAAACATAAACACTTCATCTTATTGAATCACTTTTAATTTTTCCTTCATGTTTTCTATTCACTTCTGATCTTTTCATCTGAAATTATATTATTTTTCCCTGGAAAGATTATATTCAATTTAACTGATCTAATGATCTCTAGTCCCTTTGCTCTCTGAATATCTTATTCTATGTTCTCCAATTCTTTAATGTAGAGCCTACTAAATCTTGTGTGATCCTAATTGTATCTTACTTATATTTTAATTGTTTCCTTTTGACTACATTAATAATTTTTCATTGACTTGGGATCTCTGAAATTTATATGTCTTCTGAGTTTTCATTTGGGGATTTATTTCAGAAGGTGATTGGTGAATTTTCCTTCATATTTTTTTTTGTAGTGTGAGACATAGACTTATTCATGGCTTTCAGGTAATTCAATAAATTTTAGATAATCCCTCCTTGATCTTCTTTCTAGATCAGTTACTTTTTTATGAGACATTTCACATTTTCATGTTTCATTTATTCTTTTGATTTTATTTTATTATTTCTTGATTTTTGATAATTAGCTACTTCTTGACCAATTTTAATTTTTAATAAATCATTTTCTACAGTGAATTTCTGTGCCTCTTTTTCCATTTGATCAGTTATATTTTGTAAGGAGTTCTTCTCTTTACTGGATTTTTCTGATTCTTTTACCATTTGACCAATCCTGGTGTTATTTTTAAGGTGTTATTTTCTTTAGTTAACATTTGTGCCTCTTTGCCAAGTTATTGAGTTTTTCTCCATAATTTCTTTTTATTTAAGGCAGTAAGGTTAAATGACTTGCCCAAGGTCACACAGCTGGACAATTATTAAGTTACTGTGTACGGATTTGAACTAAGGCACTCCTGATTCCAGGGCCAGTGCTCTGTCTATTGAACCACCTAGCTGCTCCCCCTCCATAATTTTCTTTTTTTTTTAATGTTTCACATTTGGTTTATTTATTTTATATTATTACAATAATCTTGTTATGAGAGTAAACATAATCCTCCCCCCCCAAGAAGATGAGAACCTCAGGAATAGTGAGAGAGAAAAAAATATATACTTCAGTCTGTGTTCAAATTCGAATCACTCTGTCTCTGGGATGAGTTGCCTTCTTTATCATAAATACACCAAAGAAGTTGTTTCAATATTTTACCCACAGTTGCTATTACTTGCTGTCTTTCCCTCCACTCTATTCCTTTCCACTCTCATTTGTTCTATTCTTTCTCTCCTTTCACCTTGTCCCTGTTCAAAATTGTGTTATATCTTATCTTCCTTCTCTTTTATCACCTACTCCCCCCTTCCCCCCCTCCCCCCCCTTATCCCATCCTTTTCTTCTCATTTTTTTCTAGGGTAAGATAGATTTCTATACCCTTTTACATGTGTATCTTATTTCCTCTCTGAACCATTTCTGATGAGAATGAAGGCTCACTCATTCCCCCTTCCACCTTCTCCCTTTCCACTCCATTGACTCTTATGTGAAATGCCTTAGCCCTTTCTTCCTCTCCTTTCTCTTCCTCCCAGTACTTTCCTTTATCACCCGTTGATATGACTCATCTTTTCACTATATTGTTCCATTATATTCAGCTCCTTCCTGTGCCTTGTCTATATATACTCCTCCTAACTGCTCTTATAAATGAGAAAGTTTATGAGTTATCAGTATTTTCTTCCCATGCAAGAATACAAGCAGTTCAGCATCATTAAATTCCTCATAGCTAGTCCTTCTTGTGCATCCTTTCTATGGTTCGCCTGAGTCCTGTATTTAGAGATCAAACTTTCTATTCAGCTCTGTTTGTTTCAATTAGAAAGTTTGAAAGTCTATTGGTTCATTGAAAGTCCATCTTTTCCCCTGAAAGAGGATGTTTGACTGGGTAGATGATTCTGGGTTGTAACCCAAGATCTTTTGCCTTCTGGAATATCATATTCCAAGCCCTATGAGCTCTTAATGTGGATGCTGCCAGATCCTGTGTAATCCTGAATATAGAGCCATGGTAGTTGAATTGTTTGTTTCTGGACACTTTTAGTATTTTCTCTTTGACTTGGGAAAGTTGGAATTTGGCTATAATATTCTTGGAAGTTTTTCTATTGGGAATCTCTTTCAGAAGGTGATGGGTGAATTCCCTCAATTTCTATTTTACCTTCTGCTTCAAGGATCTCAAGGAAATTTTGCTATATTATTTCTTGAAAAGTGAAGTTTGGCTCCTTTCCTGGTTTGACTTTTAGATGTTCCAATAATTTTTAAATTATCTCTCCTGGACCAAGTTTTGAAATCAGTCATTTTTCCAATGAGATATTTCACATTTTCTTTTAGTTTTTTTTTGGGGGGGGTTGGAAATAGTTTTATGTTTTCCCAATTTCTTGCAAAGTCATCGGCTTCCTTTAGTTCCATTCTGAATTTGAAGGGATTATTTTCTTCAGAGAGTTGTTTATCCTCCTTTTCCAGCTGACCAATTCTGGTTTTTAAAGCATTCTTCTCCTCATTTGCCTTCTGACCATTTGGCTTGAACTTATTTTTAACATATTTTCTTCAGTTATTTTTTTTTTTGTTTTTCTTTCACCATGTTGCTGATTTGGTTTGCAGGATTTATCTGCATCACTCTCATTTCTCCTTCCAATTTTTCCCTCTTCTTCCCTTAATTGCTCTTCAAAGTCTTTTTTGAGCTCATCCATAGCTGGAGTCCATTTTCTACTTCTCTTGGATGTTTTGAGTATAGAAACTTCGATTCTGTCATCTTCTGAATCTTCCATGGAACCAAAGTAATTTTCTCTGGTCAGATTCTTCTTTTTCTTTTGTGTGCTCATTTCCTCAACCTATGACTGACTTACCACACTTCCAAGGTTTTGGTGTGGGGTTTTGGGACACCCCACTGGGACTTTAATTCCTCCAAGGTCTTTTCGGAGGCTTTGACTACTTTCTTGCCTGTGCTTTGATATGTGAATCACCACAGGTGCTCCCCTCTGTCCTGGAACTGTGAAGAGAGTCCCTGCTTATTTATGGTAGTACAGAAGCCCAAACTGCAACCTGGATTTGAGTGTGGGCAAACAGTTGAGTCCTGCCCCAGGGAGAGCAGAGGAATCTCTAAAGTCTCCCTTATAGTCTGTGGGCTGCACTCTGGAGTTGCAGGCTTATTTCCCCAATTCTTGCTGTAAATTCTCACAGCAGGGCAGTTCTGAGGCCTGAGCTTGCTACACACTCACTCTGTTGCAGCAGAGTTCTCTTATTCCCTTTTAAGGTCTTCCTGGTGATCCTGGAGCCAGGGGGTCTGGAAACTGCCCCCTCTGCCATGTGCCTATGTGTCCCCAGGGATCTAAGTATTTGGCCTGCTACACTATGGCTGCGACTGAAGCTGCGATTGAGGCCATGCTCACGGCAGCTTTTCCAACCCTCAGTCCCAGTGAAACAGACCATTCCTATGGAACTTCTAAGTTGACTTGGACTAGGAAATTATATCACTCACTCTTTCTGTGGGTTCTGACTCTCTAAATTTTGGCTAGAGTTATAATTTGACATATTTTAGAGTTTTCTGGGAAATGAGTTTCCTTTAATTCCTGCCTTCACCCTGCCATCTTGGCTCTGCCCCTCCCCCAATAATTTTGTTGCAATAATCTTAATTCTTTTTCTCACTTTTGCCTCTATCCCTCTAATTTTATTTTTGAAATGCTTTTTTTGATCTTGTCCCAGGATTTTTTTGAGGATTTGTGTTCAATTAACATTTTTTCTTTAAGACTTTGCTTCTATTTTGACAATATTGTCTTCTTCTGAGCTTCTGTCTTGATTTTTCTTGTCACGACAGAACTTTTAAATGAGCAGATTTTTTTTTTTTGCTATTTGCTCACATTCCTGATCTCTTTTTTGGCTTTTAACTTTATAGTAAAGTGTCCTCTGTACCCTGTACTGTCCTAAATTTCAGTTTTTCATGCATCTATCTCCAGAGCTAATTCTGAGGGTATGTAAGTTTTTGTTACTTTCCATGAGTATGATGAATTCTAGAGATATGTGTGGTCACCTCTCTCCTGACCTATGCTATGGACTTTAACTGGAAAATGCCTTTATTTCTCAGTAACCACAAGAAGCTAATGCTTCTCTTGAGTCTAGAAGTGTGACCAGGGATGCTGATCTTCTGCAGTCATAAGCACTATCATTTCTTTCTTCCTTGTAATAGATAACAGTATTCCTACTCCTTTGTAAGGAACCATAATCATTATTTTCCTCCCTGGAAGTATGACCAGGACCATGTCCCCTGAAGTCAAAAATGCTATCAGTTCTTTTTTTTTTTACTTTGACACTTATCACCTGTTCTTCTGAGCCTGAAATATACAAAATGGATTCTAATTCACAGATTCACTGGTTCCTGAATTCATAGTCTTCCTTTCCTAGCCTTTCAAGAATCACACAGCAATTGGCTTCAGATTAATCTCCATACCTAAAAGGAAAAAAAAAAGCTAATGATAAGGAAAAAATGAATAATGTTCATTTTCAAAAGCCACAGGTAAAACTTGCAGAAAGAGCTTCTATGGCCTCTTCCCCTTAAAACAATATCTCTTATAGGGTCCTTCATTAAAGGCACCACATCAAAGCAGAGATACACCAAGAACGTTTAGCTTTATAGAATCAAAGATAAGATTTTAGGGATCTAACGTTTTTTAAGATTCTTCCAGTTTAGGTGCTCCAGCCCAAAAGGGTCTTCCTAATAATATACTTAGCATACTGGAATCAGTTATAGGATACCCCATGTTCCAAACTCTCTCCAAGGCACATCCATTATACGCCTTTATGGCTCTAGACCCTCTGAACATGTGTCATACCCTCATTACCTTTCTTATATGCTTTTATATGTTAAATTAGATGACTTCCATTAGATGGAGGGTCTTGAAAATAAAAAATTAAAAAAATATATTTTTCTTTGTCACTGACTAATTTGAGTTCTGCTTGGTTTGTTCTGAGCTAGCAATGTTTTTGACACGGCATTCTGTAAGGGAGAAAACATTTAATCAGTTCTGCTAAGAGATTGAATGATGAATTGACTTCTGGCTTATCCCTTCAATTGAAGAATTAGTTGTTAGAGGGTTTGCCTGAATTATCTTCATTGTCTTAAGCCCACTTTAGAGTCTGAGTTTCCCTTCCAGGTTTATATAGTATTCTTTTACTTCAGGAACACTTTTTTTTTGCTATATATTTCCTTCTTTCCATTTCTCTTGATTTCTCTATTTAGTTGCTGAACTATCATTGTGGTAGAAGTCCTAAATGATAGCACAGCTGGAAGTTTTGATAGAAAATGATCCTCTCCTTTGTCTTACCCCACATAGTTTTTACTATTAGTGTTTGTTTAAATAATTTTTTGTTTCCCTAAAATGAATGACAGTATTTATATGATTATTTTTTCAAGATTTATAAGTTCTCTTTTTTTTTACTAGGCAAATGGGGTTAAGTAGCTTGCCCAAGGCTACACAGCTAGGCAATTATTAAGAATCTGAGACCAAATTTGAACCCAGGTACTCCTGACTCTAGGGCCGGTACTTTATCCACTGCGCCACCTAGCAGCCCCGAAAATTGTAAGTTCTCTTAACAGAAAGAAAAGATTATAAATATCAAACATCACAATTGAAAGATGAAAAGAGAGATTCACTGTTTCCTTCAACTGTCCACAGTATTTTTTATGTCTTTATTAAATACAAACACAAATAGAAAGTATCTATGACTCATACAAAAGCATCTTATAGTGGTTAGGGAAGAACAAATATACCTAGACAATGACTGGAGGTTTATTTTATTGTCTATATGAATATGTAAAAACATAGAAAATTTATTAATTTGATTGTCTTCTCTTGTGTTTGCTGTGAGGAAATTAAAGAAAAAATAACATAATCAAATTTACAAGGAGTGAAAGCATTTTAGAAAAAATAATTTTAACATTCCAAGATTATCTGATCATTGCTTCTATTCTTTTGTTTCCCCTTCAGTTGCTTGCAGAAGAGAAAGGGAGATAAAAAGGAGGAGGTAAGAAAAGAGAGAAGAGATCTAATAAGAGAAAGACAGAAATGGAGACAGAGAAAGGCGGAGATAGAACCAGAGACAGAAAGACGGTGGCAGAAACAGAAAAAGATGCTTTCATAAATTTTCAACTGAGAATAAAATAAAGATAGCAATGAGGCTCCATATAAAAGTTTCAGGTTATGTTAATGACATTGATTGTTGTGGTTAGTGGTTATGCTTGAATCATTGGACCAGTTAGACAAAAATTTTGATATATGCCTGGAAGAGGATTTACTTGTCTTATATGATATACATTTTAGTTGAACAATTTTGACCCATTTATATCTGCTAATTATACAACATTTAAAAACAAGTCTAAATATTAAAACAATAAACCAACTTCACACCTTCCTCTGCTATAGGATTTTAATTTCTATACATAACTGATGCAAAGTTTTTCATCCTCAGTCTATGCCATTAAAAACCACCAAGAAACCAGAAATTACCAGGAAGCCATCTAGAGGAATGTTTATCTGCTAACTCCCATTAGCAACACTAGTTTTAAATGTCAGCACCTTCAATCTTGGATCCAGACACTGCATTAAAAAAGAACCTTTACCTCCAGAGACTGATATGCATGAGCCTCTACAAACTCATTTATATTAAAAAAAACATTTTACCAACTTTAATAAATATCATTAACTTTCCAATGAATCCCCTATCACTTTTCTGAAAGCTTTTACTTAGTGATTTACTGTGTCAAGTCTGACAATGTTATTATTTTAATGATTGTGATAGCACTTTTCTAATCATTAATATTAGTAATGGGTTAAGAAAAAGATGTGTCACATGTCAATAGATAAAGAGGATAAAGAAACAAAGAACTACACCATGAGAAAGGTTTTGTGTGTGTCATATATGTGTCCATATACATATAAAGATTGAATAGGGCAGTTAGGTGGCACAATTGGCAGAGCTCTGACCTTGTAGTCAGGATAAGAGTTAGAAGCCAGTCTCAGATGTTTGATATTTAGTAACTGTGTGACCTTGGGCAAGTCACTTAACCCTGATGGCCTCTCATCCAGAACCATCTGCATTTGTCCTGATTCTTATCTAGCCACTGGACCCAGATGACTCTGGAGGAGAAAGTGACTTAGCATAGCACCCCTTCATTCAAATCCAATTCATGTGCTTGTCAAAATATCATCTCCCTGATGTCATGGTCTTTGAGAACAAAGGACAAGGATAATCAACAGGTTATATAATATATGTGTATATGTATATATTTGCAATTGCATATATATGGTGAATGTTTGTGTGTGAAACATTCAGTGCAAACATTTACAAACAAGAAACTCTGAGTAAATGTTATCCCAATTTCTACACGAGTTTGAGAGTTCAGAACAATTAAAGTATATAAAGAATTTAGTTTTATAACCACCTAAGAGTAAGTTTTTCAGCAATCTAAAGTAAAGAGAGAATTTAAAAATCATATCTCTAGAAATAAATATTTCCATAATAATTACTAATATATATATGTTCCTCTAGTTATCATCATTTCTTTCTCTCTTTTGCTGTCACTTCTATACCTAACCATAAAAGAAACAAAAAACAAACTCTTCTTATTATGTTATATTTACTTGAAAGCACAAATGGAAGAATGTGAAGGCAAAGGTAATGACTCCATTTTGAAAGAATCCTCTATTTCACTATATATTGGTTAGATCTTTGTGTTTTAGTTTTTCTTCAACTTAGTTTGTTCTGCTAGGTTAAATATGGTGATTGATAAATTGTCCTAAGCAAACAGAAGAGAAACAATCTTGATTTATTTTCTTTACAAAGTTAACTTTAGAGAAAACTAATTTCTTTATCTCACTTTCAAGGAAAGTTATAGTCACTTTTCAAACAACAAAATATTTGCCATAGGCTCTCCTGTCAGCTTTAATCAGAGGCATCCCTCCTTTAAACTTTGGCTTATAACTATGTGTCTCTGAGTTTTCTACAAACTATAACTTTTCATTCCTGAAGTTTGGAGATGGAATTATTCTGCATACATTGCCATATATTTATTAGAGAATATACCTTTCATTTTCTTTATAAAACTATATATCTCTTAGTAAATCTCTTCTGATTTTTCATTCCAAAATATTTTTACTAGATCATGTCATTTTAAGGTGACAATATTATTATTTTCAATTCACAAAAGAGAAAGATCATTGGTAGTTGCTCTTGCAAAACACAAAGAATGTGTTAAATATTTACAAATATAATTTTAGAAGAAATATAACTTATTACATTGTATGCTAGCAAAGTTTGAAAACAGGTATGTGCTATTGGATATGTTCATTTGGCATTTCTTTATAAAGTTTATCAAAAAAGAGATAACAAAGTTAATTAACAAGTTAACAAAGTTAATTATCAAATTAACAATGTCTTGATGATGATGATGATAATTCTCAAGTTCTCTGTGATCTGATTAATCTAGAATTTTACTTCATTAAGGCAGGACAAAACCTCTCTATGCTTGTGCAGGAGTGTGATCTCTGGTCTGTGTAAGTGTATAAATTTATATCTAATGGAGCGAAGTCTTCCTATAGGCAAAGGTTCTTAAACTTTGTGAGTGAGTGTATGTATGTGTGTATATTAGATAGTCCTTTGTATACTAATGAACCCTCCTAAGAAGAATGTTTCTAAATAACTAAAACTAAACTAAGTTGATTAGATTGCCAAAGACATCAATTACATTGAAATATAGTGATATATATATATATATATGTAATTAGTTCTTTGTCCCCAGGTAAAGAATCCTTTCTTCTAGTAAAACGCAAGGAGCAATAGCATCTCATATTCATTCGGTGGTTTAATTAAATATTAAATAGTTCTAGTAAGAAATTCTAGAAAAGCAACTTCAGGGAAAATATGCAAATATCAAAACTGAATCTGTAAGAGAACTTGGCATAAAAATTCTATTGAGTGGTTCAGTGCCAGTTTTTAAAAGTCTATTCCTTTCTTTCCTGTTGGTCTTTTAGTATTCAACACATTAACAAATTGACCCTTGGTTCCCCTCCCTCCCCCCAACCCAGAGATAATAAAATCCAGTTGATTATGGGAGAACATTTTTGTGTGATAGTTTTGAGCATAATATAAATATAATTAGCAGCAAAAAAATTTAAACATCAGGATAAAATTGGCAAACACTTTCCTACAATGCTGTAAGTTAGAACGAATCAGAAAGCTTACATGATTTTCCTAGAGTCACATAACTAATAGTGAAATCAGTCATCAAGCCTAATTTTTTTTGGGGGGGTCTAACTTCAGGTTTCTTTCCACTATAACAAAGCAACCCCTAACATTTAATTTGATATTTCAAAGGTACCCTTAAAATCACAGAATACTCAAGTCCTATATCAACTTTCCATATGGTTCCTAATTCAGTTGCTTTAAGTGAATACTCATGCCAAATGAGCAGAATAGTAAATTGACTGTCTGACTTCTTGTTTATAGATGGAGTGGGGAAAAAATCATGAGGATTTTTAAGATTAACCTAATACTTTAAGAGAAAATATATCAAAAGATTTCTCTTTTCAAATCAATAATGTGGGTTAATAGTTAATGATATATATTTAATTAGCTAATTAGATAATTTTGACACTCAATTTTTATGGTTAATTATATATTCCTTAGTCCTATACTTTTTATTTAAGATTACCTTTAAGGCAGATCTGAAAATATTTACTTAATATTTACCTGCACATATTTGGAAAGCAAAGTGCAATAATTCTTTTTCATTAGATTTTATGGAAATTACTTTTCATTATACTCAGAGATAGTAGATTTGTGTGTATGTGGATGTGTGCATGTACATATACTTTCTCTACTCACTTTTGCATACACATACATACACATATGCAGAAATGAATCTCCTCATTTCTTATATTTTTATATTCTTAAATGGAGTGAGAAAAAGGCAAGATATGGAGAAAATGATATGGTGGGAATGTTAGAAGGAAGTGATATAGTAGACTAGCTCCCTGACGAGATAAAATAGCCAATTCATTTAAAAGAATTATGGAGGAATCAAGATTAGTATAAATAAGAGAGAGAATAAAGAGCTGGTCTTGGAGCCAAAAATGACCTGAGTTTAAGTTTCTTCTCTCATAAATACTAACTATATGTATCTGTGCTTATTGTTCAATCATAGTTTTCTAGTCAAATTTCTGAGATATAAATCACAGAAATGTTGACCAGTCTCCACTTACAGAGTTCCCTGACCTAGGAATTCCCAATATAAATGAAATCATAACTTTGGTTTGTATCCCTGTTTGCTATTCATATCTGCCTAGGTACCCTGAGTCCTATGAATGGTCTTCATATTCTTATTAAATCAATTCAAAGTGGCAATTATCTAAATTTTAACAAATAAGCTTTGCCCACCAATGTTGGAAAAAAATTGTATTCATCAAAGAAACTGTCTATTAATGAAGAATAATTAATTAAAATAACATCCATATAACTAAATCTGGGAGAACCTTAGAGGTCATCCAGTCTAATCTTTTTATTATACAAGATGATGAAGCTGATTAAATACAACTGAAACTCTAGGTGCTTATGTTATTTTTGCTTAAGATTCCAGAGGTAAGAAAGTCCAAAGCAAGATTTAAACTTTGATACTCTGATTCTGGATCCAATGTTATGTTTGTTTGTTGTTTTTAAATTTTATTTAACTTTATTTCTTTATTTAATTAAAACTTAAGAAATAAAACAAAAATTACCAAAGAAATTGTACAATAGGGAAAAAAGATGATTATACTTGAAATTGCAAATTTCTGGATCAAATGCTATTACCATTATATTATACTTTTATCTGTCAACTTTTCAGTGGTCACACTTTTCCTTAGTTTGACTTGCCTTTGCTCCAATCCTGAAAAATCACAATAGGGAGGAGCTTTATCCCTCCTCTCTCCACGGGTTCCTATTTTCAAAGATTTCCAGAACTTCCTTCCAAGGAATTCTACTCTTTAGAAGTCCATAAGTTACCTTTGTTACTATTTCTCTAGGAACTCAGAAATATTAGTTATGATTCTGAATTTATTAAACAGCAATAATTAGAAGTTTTATTAACTATGTGACATTAAATAAGCAATTTATTTTCTGCTTGTTTTTGTTTCCCTATTTGCAAAATGAGGCAAACATTACTATGATCTTTATTTTGGGTTGTTATAGGGAAGTGATTGAAACACTTAAGTATCACATAAATGTTTGTTGCTGATAATCATGATAATGATTATGAAGATGATGAATACAAAAGTGTTAACTAGATTCCTCTGTAGTACAAGTGACAGCCGGGGAATAAATTGACCCTTGGATAATTTCATTCTCTTTCAGGTAACTTGGGAACTAATTAAGAGATAATAAGAATAATTCACCTAATGGAATGCTTTTAGTTACTTAGATAATTGTTACATTTTTTTCAAACAAATCATTTTCTAATAAAGCACTTAGTATTGCATGATGACTATAACACATGCTGAATAAATGTTATAGAGTGAATTTTCTAAGGTAAGCTCATTGAAAGTTACAATGATTTGCTATGGTATCATGCTAAATACTACTCTCCAGGTTTTTATTAACTTAAAAATAGCAAATAGCTACTGTACTATAGGTACGATAACTTCAATGATTTAAACAGTGATATGATGTTAAATGTATAATAACTGAGTCCCTAAAGGGAAGTGATCTATGTACATAATATATTTTAATCTTAATCTTTTTTATTAACATTTTCCTTCATTTTCTTATGTTTTGTTTATCAACAGAAGAGTAAATCAAGCTTGATTTGTAACATTTTCTGATTTTTGATGAATAAATTCTCATATTGAAAATTTAATAATCCATTTCTAGAGATGGTTCAAGATAGAGCTAGTGCATCACTGAGAGCAGTTGATTCCCTTATGAGGAAACTCCCTCTACTCATGCATATTGGTTTCTCTTTGAAATTAATAGTCTTAGAGAGTTGCCCAGATCATAGAGAAAAAGAGACTTGCTCATGGTCAGTCAGAGATGGCACATGAAATCAAGAATATCTGGACAAGAGGCTGACACACTCTTCATTATGTCAGTGTTTTAAATTATTTTCTCCAGCCTTTAGAATAGTGATGACACTTCCAGAAACGTGGTATCTGCAATGATTCTAATCACCCAGCATGTCACTGAACATTCCATTTAGTTTAATATGTTTGAAGGAATGGGGAGGGAGGGATTATATGCAAGTCTATTAGCAGAGCATATAAACATTTGGTAAAATATGCAGCTCAATTAGTAAAGAATCATGAAGTAATAAGTAAAGTAAATGTGATTTTAGTAACTCCTTTCAACTTGCTTAGAGGAAAAACGGCACACTAATATTATTATTATTGAGAGCTCAGAGAACATGAATCATGCTCCCAATGAAGGTTTAGCTAAGATTGTGGTTGAACATGAAGGTGTACAGGCCTATCAGTAATGTAATGTAAGCAGCTATATTATAGATACATACTGCTGAATTAGAAATGTCTATTGATGCATAAAGTATTTAACTTAATCATTTAAGATGTTGCATAACCTTAGACAATGCAGAATAATTTCCTTTAATTATTAAAATATATAGCCTGATCAATAATGTATACAAATATTTCTTTCCAGAGTGAGGGTAAGCTGCATCGCCTAATTATAAAACTGCAGGTAAAATGGGGCTGGGGGGGGGGCATTCAAAGATCATTTAGGTTATTATGCATTTACAAAGATTTTTTATTAAACTAATTCAAATGAATGGTTATTTATCCTTTTCCTGAAACCTTCATTAATTTCATATTCATGTAGTTGTGTATGGCAAAACCCATGCCTCTATGAAGATATTCTCTCTCTCTCTCTCTCCTCCCCCAACACACTAATACACATATACATGCATACACACACACACACATACACACACAACTGTAATTTTGTTAGTATAAATAACTTCCCAGGTGGAAACATTTTTCACCTACCTTAATTCTTTATTTTTTTTAGGTTTTTTCAAGACAAATGGGGTTAAGTGGCTTGCCCAAGGCCCAAGGTAATTATTAAGTGTCTGAGGCCAGATTTGAACCCAGGTACTCCTGACTCCAAGGCTGGTGCTATATCCACTGTGCCACCTAGCCACCCCTACCTACATTAATTCTTATCTAGCTTTAGAGTTTTGGGGGAGCTCCTCATTTTATTCCAAGATTAAATGATTTTTCCCATGGTGACATTGACAATATTTGACAAAGGCAAAATCTGAAAGACATAAGCTTTCTTCTCTTCCAGGGCACCACAGTATTGCTGCCTTTTTTTCCCTCTCTAACCTAAATTTATCCTTTTGAAATTAAATGCTATTATCTCAATCAATCAAAAATCATTTATTAATCACTTATTATATACAAGATAAAATGCTAAATACTGAGCATAGGAAAAAAAAGGTTTAAATAATTCCTGCCCTCAAGAAGCTCATCATTTGATAGGGAAAACAATATGACATAAAAGATAAATGTAGACGGAAGGCAATCTCAGGAGATATTAGCTGCTGAAGGGACCAAGAAATGCTTCAAGGAAAATATAGAATTTGAATTCAGAATTGAAGGAACCAATCTAAGAATAGTGGTGAGACTAGAGAATATTCTATACATAGGGAACAACCTATGTGAAGACATGAACAAGAAAGATGGAATGTCCTGTGATAGGAATAGCAAGTAGACTAGAGCATCTAGATGTTAGAAAGTGTGAGGGGAATAAAATTATAAGAAAACTTTAAAAAATAAGAAGTATAAGAAGGTGTTAGATTGTAAATATCTTTACTGAAGACTTTATGTTTCTCCTTGCATTGTCAACTGCAGCTCAATCTGCTGTAGTTGATTTAATTGTTTGGAAAATAGACTAAAGGAAGACCTGGGATCGATTTCTGCTTTTGACACTATTTGGTGACATGAGCAAGTCACGTTACTTCTCTTGGTGTCCGGAACCTCTAAGATTAAATTAGAGATTGAAATGTACCCTAGGTTCAAATTCTGCATCTGATGTTCATTACCTGTGTGACCCTTGGGTAAATAATTTAAACTCACCAAGATGTAGGTGTCTTCTTTATTAAACTAGGTAGTTGGACAAGACAATTTCTGAAGATTCAACTCCGAATCTATTATTCCATAACCATATGAGCTTTGATCTTTGACACCAATTCAATCTCAAGACTTTGATGTGATTCATGTAAATTTTAACTCTTATTATTATTTATTTTTGTTTAAGTCAGTCAGCCTTGACAGAGAACTAAATATAGAAGGATAGTTATATTTGCGTTAAATTATACTAGATTTAAATTCCTATCTAGTGGCTATCCTGAAGAAACCTGCCAAAAATTATTTTTAAAACCTGACAGACATAGTTCTTTGGTTTAACCAAGATCATTTTTTAAATAAAAAGGAATAATTTTAAACTATCAATAAAACACAGTAAGGTCATCCAGTTGTTACATGTCCATATACAGTTAAAATGTTCTTGTCCAACAAATGTATCAAACTATGGAGAAATTCACACACATACATAAATCCACATATATATATATGTATATATATATATATATATATATATATATTTCTGTGTGTGTATATATTAACAAATACACATGTTTTATGAATTTACCCCAGTGCCTCAAGAAAAACCCAAATAATTTAGAAGAGCTAAACAGTTTTTAAAGTAGTGCTTCATTTATTTTGTAATTTTAATTTCCATTTATGGATGAGTTATTTTAATTTCCTAATTACCTGTTTCTTAATGTTTAAAAAACAAAACAATGTTTCTATTAACAAGAGGGATAAAATAGCTGTTTGGTAAATGGTGGACCCTGTTTCTTGTCTATTTCCTTCCTTTTGGCAAAAGGAATGTGGTACTATTTAGAGTGTGGGATACAAAAGGAAGTGATTAAACTGAGAACTATGGTGTTGAAAAAAAGATGACCCTGGAATTACTATGCTTCTTTTCTATTGATGAAATGGTAACAAAAACACAAAAAATGAGGAAAAAAAATTCAGACTGTTCTTTGCCTCAACTGTGAGACTGAATAGGCCATGGAAATGAATGATGCCATGAGGAATAGAAAGAATTTGGAAAGAAAAAAGGCACCTTTATTTTTCCCTCATCCACATTTATCTTTGGTTTAAATAAAAATAGCAGAGAAAGGACTTGCAAGTGGAGGAGGAGAGAAAGGGGAAGGGGAAGTCCACTAAGAGAATTGTGATATTTAAGATGGTGAATGACTATGGAAATGTACATACATCATTAAGACTAATGACCACTCATTTTGAGGAACAGAAAATTTAAAATTTAGAAATAAAAGGACTTTAAATATTTTCTGGTCCTAGGCCTTCATTTGACAGATAATGAAACTGAGCCCCAGATAGATTGTTACATTCCTGGGATACACAGTTGTGAGGAATAGTATTGATATTCAAGTTCACAACTATTGACTTCAAATTGACCAATCATTTCACAATTAATCAATTAATAAGTACCTATTAATTGCATATTATGTGTCAGTTACTAAATTTGGCAATAGTTATAAAATAATAAAAATGAAATTGTCTCATCTTCAAAGACCATATCAGAGGAAAAATAAACATGCATTAAGTATATCTGTATATGAATATATGTGCATATATACATATATGATATCCACACAGCTGCATATTGTAGATTTGAGCAAATCAACATATCAGTGAAGACCTAATGTAAGGCATGACTTGAAAATATGTTTTTTTGTTTTTGTTTTTTTTTGCAAGTCAATGGGGTTAAGTGGCTTGCCCAAGGCCACACAGCTAGGTAATTAATAAATGTGTGAGATAGGATTTGAACTCAGGTACTCCTGACTCCAGGGCTGGTGCTCTATCCCCTGAACCACTTAGCCTCCCTGACTGCACCACCTAGCCACTCCAGAAAAATATGGGGTTTTTTGAGGGATATAGCATGGAGATGAGAAAGAAGGCATTTTAAAAATGAAGACTTGGGTGTAGAACCTAAACAAAGACATGGAGAGAGGAAAGGCCATCTCACAATTGAAGAAGAGTAGAAAGGTCAATTTGCCTGGACCATAAAATTTATGAAGGTTAAAATGTATAATAATCCTCACAAGGTATGCTATGCCCCTCTTTTAATTAAACTTTATTCTATAGTATGATGAACTGCATATTTGCAAATTGGAGGTCATCTTCTGCATAATGGGGAGGAAAATACTTTAAAACTATTTCCACCTAGATTTTCTTTCTACCCCCCAAATTCCAGAATAGTAGATGCTTTGAAGCATAGCATAGTTTTATGTTTTGTCTTTTTATCTTCAGAATCTGCCATAAGTACCTTTGGACATAACAAATGAATAAATGTTTACTTAATTGAATTGAAGAAATTTAAGAATGTACACTCATGCCATTTATTACCTGAGTTTGCAAAAATGGATTACTTTTGAAACAAAAAATTAAAAGCTTGTTTTTCTTTGGGAACATTTCCAGAATTTACTTTTGCACTACCTTGTGAGACACCATCATATTCCAACACCATTTCCCTCCACTAGCCTCCAAATATGCATATAAATAGGCTTATTGGTATGTACAAAGAAAATTTTTTCTTCTTAAGTTTGATATCTAGATATTTCCTATATATATGCATACATATGCACACACAGAAACATATGCATATATGCATATATCTATCTAGCTACAACTTACCTATCTATCTATGACTTTCCTACAATGCATCAAGTAGATGGAGTAAATTAAGAATCTATGGAGTAAATTAAAATATTTTATTCAAAGGCTAATTTTAGGGGCAGTTAGATGGTGCACTGGATAGAGCACTGGATAGTGCACTGGAGTCAGGAAGACATTTGGTCTCAGGTTCTTGCTAGCTATATGACCCTGGGCAAGTCATTTCACTCCAATTGCCTCTAGAAAAAGTAAAAGAAAAAAATGGTTAATTGTTAGGCTTTTTTGTTTGCTTGTTTGTTTTTGTCTTGGTTTTGTTTTTACAAGACAATGGGGTTAAGTGACTTGACTAATGTTACACAGCTAGGTCATTATTAAGTATATGAGATTAGGATTTGAACTCAGATCTTTGTGATTCCAGGGTTGGTACTCTATCCACTGCACAACCTAGCTATCCCTAATTGTTATGCTTTTTGAAACAATCCCCTTTCCTCTTTTGGAAGTTATACAAGTCAATGTGAACTGATATATTTTTATACAAAGCCACATGCTCTAATACAATGGTTATTCTAGAGACCTTGTATACTCAAACATTCTGTATTAAATTGTACCTCTCCATATTTAATGTTTTTAAAAATAACTTTTCCCCAAGACATATTGGAACTGATCAATAGTTTGTCTGGAGATATGCAAAAATGGTTCTTTTTATTAAGCTGCTCAACAAGGTGGTTATGGATAAGAAAAAAATCAATATCAGTATCTTGTCATCTCACCTTCAACAATACAGGGCTACATTTGAGTTCACATTTAGATCATGTTTCTATGAGTGTGTTGTTGTTAACTAAATGCAGTCAACTTTTGAAGGTCACCAATTGTGCCTAAAATAAACTACATGACAGATTGAGTTTTGTCATTGTGTATGCAGTGAACAACACTTCTTATACACTGTTGACATTTGCAGCCTGTTAGCAGGGACTTAGGATCAGTGATTCTTTGATTCTTTGCTATTTCAAGCAAGTGTTTTCATTGGGGTATGGGAACTCCCTCTAATAGTGGGTATAAAAGGCCCACTTTGTTTTAGTTGAAGATTTTGGTCTCTGTAAGTTGATGTAGTTAACAAATCTCTCACTGCTGCTGTCCTAGCCATAAACTCTTTTGAACTTAGCCGAATTGATACATAGGTAGAAAATTCAGTTCACTAATGGATTCAAACTTTAGAATTTTGTTGTATCTGCCAGTTGGTGTTTTCACATAGCCTTTAACAACTCAGTAGTGTGAGATGATAATGTATTGGACTCTTACTTCAGATTCTGCATCAGAATTTTATTAGATATGGGACCATGAAGAAGTTACTTGTTTATCTGACCACAGAGTATAGTACATGACAATTACTATTTAGTAAATAATCTTTATTTCCTTCCTTCCTTCCTTCCTTCCTTCCTTCCTTCCTTCCTTCCTTCCTTCCTTCCTTCCTTCCTTCCTTCCTTTCTCTTCCTTCCTTCTTTTCTTTCTCTATGTGCATGTGCATATAATATCTATCTGTATCTATATACATACACACATTTATATACACATATACAAAACATTTATCTGAACCTCAGGAAACTAAAACAGTTATTTATGATTTGTGATCTATAATACCAATGAAATCATAGATATCCCTGATTAAATTAAGAAATGAAATGCAATAATGATAGAAGTCAAGAGACTTGAGTTCAACTAGAAGCCGGATGACCTAGGGCAAATCATTTAACTTCTATATACTTCAGTTTTTCTTAAATGTAAAGAAGGAGTAATAAAAGCATGTATTGTCCAGGGTTTCTGGGATCAGGATCAAATGAGATTGAATTTAGTATAAATGGTATTTAGCATAATACCACTATTTAGTAAGTGCTTAATAATTGTTTGCTTCCTTCTTTCCATTCTTTATCTGGTACTGGTGGATAGAGCACTAGCTTTGGAGTGAGGCGGACCAGAGTTTGAATCTAGCCTCAGACATTTGCCACTTACTGGATGTGTGACCTTGGGCAAGTAATTTAACTCTGATTGCCTGCCACCTACAGTCACCTCCAATCATCCTGATCCATGTCTGGTCACTGGAGGAGAAAGTGAGGTTGGTGTCTTAGCACCCCTCCCCCACTCAAATCCAGTCCATATGCTTGTCATGTCATCATCTCCCTGATGTCATTGTCTTCTGGGCTTCTTTGAGAACAAAGGACAAACATCATCATTACTTATGTTCCCCTGGAATCAGTGTTTTCCTACTTCCCTCTGTTTATCAGTCACTCAATCTACCAGTGTACTTTACCCAATATAATGCAGAGGAACTATTTTATTTTTGTCTTTGAATGGTCAGTAATTTGCTTTATTAGACACAATAAATGTTTTCTGAATTGAATTGAAGTATAGCTTTCCTCATGCTCCAGATTTTCCCCATCCTTTTGAATTGTCTTCAAACTTTTTTAAGTTGTATCTTAGGATTCCAATATCCTACAGGGCAATTAAAAAACTATATGAATGCTAAAATATTTATTGTTCTTAGCAGCCCATTAAATCATGCTTATTTTTAGGAGAGAAGGGAAAAAATCTTTAATCAAAGGACAGAGCAATGTGGTCTTTTCTCAAATATATTAGCATGGGTAGGGGAGATTTTTTTATGAGAGAAGGATAGCTTTCGGATCTTTTAATACTGTACATGTGGTATTAAGAAGAAATAAATTACCATTTCTTTCACATTTGAGCATTGCTAAACCTCAGTCAGTTTGTCCTTCACCTTTAAAATTTTCCTCTTTATAGCCTGACAAGTTATTCCCTCTCTAGATCTTTTTTTTTAATAACTAGCATGTACTTCTTTAGGCCTTAGTTTCCTCAGTTTTAAAACTAGGAGGTTAGACTAACTGCCTTTTGAGATACTACAGCTCTAATCAACAATTCTTTGTTATCCCAAAATCTCCACTTCAATCCAGCTTCTGTGTCTCTTAAGGCTCTAAGGTTTCTTCCCCATCTCCCCCATGCCCATGCCCCCCCACAAAAATTTCACTGCTGGGTTTCTTCACCAATTATCAACTGATATCAATTAGCTTTTAGAAATGAATATTTATGAAGTCTGCAAAATAAAAAGAGTTGCTATGAAGTGTCCTTTAAATATCTATGACACTTTTCTCACAAGTATATACAGAGAGTATAGGGAAGAGTAGAATCACACATGACCTTACATGACAAAAGGATAAACTTACAATTCTCTATTACTCAGATTTCTTTTTTTTCCCTTCTAGGAGTCCTCAAAATTTTCCCATAGACATAGGCTTTCTTCTAGCCTCCTTGTAGTGTCCCATGACTGACTTTTCTCAGTGTGTCCCACAGATGTTCAGGTCTTGGTGTAGATACCACTGCTAGACACTTCTATTCCAGAGAAGCATCTAGAATAAGTATGAGAAACCTAAAATCTTCCTTTCTTCAAAGGCAAGATAAGGAAATTCCAAGGGTCATCTACTCCTTGCCTCAAGAGATTCCATCTTTGGAGTATGGAGGGAGCTGTTTGTCATGACTTGACTTGCCATCAGAATGCTGGCTTCTGAGGGGATTTACTATTTTTTACAAAATCTATAGTGTGTAAGCTATGAATTTCATTCAATGGTTAAAAATATTATATTTCTTTTCATCTTGATTTACTAGGTTATTTGGGCATGTTCAGGGAGACTGAAAATTCAATAGAGGTCTTACCACCTGACAGATGTATTAATATCATTTTTTAGTTAATTAAAAGAGGAAGAGTAATTGATTTATTCAATAAACCCAACTTGTTTTAGAAAGATTTTATTTTGTTTTTATTTACACATTACTAAAATAATCTTAAGACTAAATATAATACCCCTCCCCCACAAAAATATAAAACCTTATGGGAAATAAAGTAAAAGAAAGAAAAATGTGTTTTGATACCATCACCTCTGTCTCAGGTGGATCACATTCTTTATAGAAGTCCATCATAGAAGTTACTCACATATTTTCCCACAGTTACTTTTGCTGATTGTAATTCCCTCCATCTATTCCTCCTGACTATCATCTATTATAGTTTCTCTCTCCTTTCACTCTGTTCCTTTTCAAAATATCTGTTTGACAGTCGAGTAGTGTAGCGGACTTGCCCTGGGGCTAAGAGACCCCAGGCACACATCCCACCCCAGAGATCCAGCCAATACCAGGTCCCATGGTCCTAGACAGGCCACCCAATCCCAGCATCTTACAAAAATTAAAAAAAAAGAAAATGTGTTTTATCTGACTATCCTCTCCTAAAATCTACCTTCTCCTCTATCACCCACATCACCCCCCTTCCTCTTGCCCTCCTTCTCTCCTTTTTCTTCTAGATGTCTATACCCTATTGAGTGTGTGTATACTGTTTCCTCTTTGAGCCATTTCTAATGAGAATGAATGTTCCCTCATTCACCTTAGCCTTCCCCCATTCCATACCATTGCAAGAGCTACATGAAATATCTTTTATATGAAATAATCTTGGCCTATTCTACCTCTCCTTTTTCTTACTCCCTTTCACCTATTGACTCCATTTTTACCATATATTATATCTTCAAATTCAGCTCTCTCCTGTACTTTATCTATAAAAGCTCCTTCTACCTTCTCTATTAAATGAGAAACTTCATATGAGCATTAGCAGTATCATCTTTCCATGCAGGAAAACAAGCAGTTCATCATAATTAAATCCCTCATAATTTATCCTTCTCCTCCACTCTCTATGCTTCACCTGAGTCCTGCACTTGAAAATCAAACTTTCTGTTCAGCTCTGGTCATTTGAACAGGAACATTTGCAATTCCCCTGTTTCAATTAAAGTCCATCTTTTCCCCGGGAAGACAATGTTCAGTTTTGCTGGGCAGTTGATTCTTGGTTGCATTCCAAGCTCTTTTGTCTTCCACAATGTTACATTCCAAACCCTATGAGCCCTTAAGGTAGTTGCTGATAAGTCCTGTGTGATCCTGACTGCAGCTCCATGATATTTAAATTGTGTCCTGGTTGCTTGTAATCTTTTCTCTTTAACTTGGGAGTTCTGGAACTTGATATAATAATCCTGGAGTTTTCTTTTGGATTTCTTTCTGGGGGAGATTGGTGTATTCTCTCAATTTCTATTTTGCCCTCTGCTTCCAGGATATCTGGGCAATTTTCCTGTAGGAATTCTTTTAAAATGGGATCAAGGCTCTTTTCCTGATCATGACTTTCAGGTATCCCAATAATTTTTAAATTATCTTTCCTGAATCAGTTTTCTTGATGAGTTGTTTTTTTAATGAGATATTTCGCCTTTTTTTCTAATTTTTCATTCTATTGGTGTTTAAGTATTGTGTCTTGATTTCTTGTAAAGTTGTCAGCTTCCTTTAACTCCATTGTACATATGAAGGATTTGTTTTCCTCAAAGAGTTTTGTCATCTCCTTTTTCATTTGGCTAGTTCTGCTTTTTAAAGCATTCTTCTCCTCAATAACTTTTTGAACTGTTTTACCCATTTGACCTAAGCTTGTTTTTAACATGCTATGTTCTTCAGCCTCTTTTTGAGTCTCCTTGACTAAGCTGCTTACTTTGTTTTCATGTTTTTTCCTATATCTCTCTCATTTCTTTTCCCAATTTTTCTTCTATCTCCCTTACTTGATTTTCAAAATCTTTTTTGAGCTCTATCATAGCCTGAGCCCAACTTCCAAACTTCCATTTTTCTTGGATTCTTTAGATGCAGAAGTTTGTACTTTCTCTTCTTTGGATTGAGAATTGTGATCCTCCTTGGGATCACAAAGTATTTTTCAATGGCTAGGTTCCTTTTGTTTTCTGTTTATTCATTTCCCCAGCCTGTGCTTGGTTTGGGGTGTTTTCTGTGTTTTAGCATATTATGGGGACACTCTCACAAGGACCTCAGTGTGTGATGCTCTGACTTTTCTTCTGGTCGATGAAGGATCACAAGCTCAGCCCTCTGCCACAGGGCTGATGGGGGGGAGGGCAGTCCCTCCTCTATGGGGGGCCTAGATTGCAACCAGGATCTGAATGTAGTCAGAGCCCCAGAGTCCTGTTCCAGGGACAGAGGACCAACCTCAGTAGTCTTGCTCCACTCCCTTACCTTTGGTGGGCTGAGCACTCAGGGCACATTTGTCTGGAGGGTTATGCTAGGCAACTCCACCAACTTGCTTCCATTTCTTGGACCTGGGCTTCATGCTGGCTCTGCAGACATCTCCCTGCTACTCTTCCCAAGTTGTGCTTGGTGCTCCCTGGGGTGCTGGTCAGGAAACTACTTCTGCTGTCCGGAGCCACCACCCCTGGGGCTGTTCCTGGGAGGCTGAAATTCCTTCACTCTGACATAGCCACCCCTCCAATCACATGGAACAGAGTCTTTCCACTATTTTCCAGGTTACCTTGGATTAAAAAATTGCCTCACTGGATCTTTCTGTGGGTTTTATCTCTCAAAAATTTAGTTAAAGTCATAATTTTAAGATTTTTGAAATATTTTGGAGAGAGCACCTAAGAGAGGTTCTGCCCTTATCATTTTGGCTCCACCCCAACTTTTTAATATTACAACACTACACATTTGTGAGTCACTTCAGGCTCTGCTTTCCATTATAAGAGCCTTATAGTCATGAGTCAAACTAGATTGATTGTATCAAAGTAATAGTTTTTCTTTTTTTTTTCCTAGAGTCCCTTCCTCTAGATAAATCTCCTTCTGATCTCATGCCTCCTTGGATGACTAAGGCTCTTCCCTATCCACCATCTCTACTCCACCCCCATGTCTATGACTGAAATAAGTGTGACTGAAGAATGATGACAGTATTGATTGAAGAACTGTCTGTATTCATTATGTGCTACAAGTGTGAAGATCTTTTTAATGCATATCAATTATAAATCACTAACCAAGATGCCAGATCTTAAGTAAAGCTTATGAATTTTGAGCAGCAAAGTTTAAATAAATATTTCTTGAAAAGAGCTCAGGATAATTTAGCCATTCACTCTGTAAGTTATTAATCAAGGGAAAAATAGAACTTGAAAGGGCATATCAAGGAAAGCACACATTCCATAACCAACAGGTAAGTCTTTCTGGAAGCTGGCCATTACTTATCTTCATATGATATTAAAAGCCTTAGACCTGAAAACATTTTTATATAATCTTTATTTTTGCCAATAAAGTTATGAAATTATGGCATCATTGGTTTGCCATCTGCTCATTTCAAATATAGAAATATTATGGGGGAGGGCTTGCTGTGTTTTGTTAGTATATTTTTTCCACATCAAATTCCCTTTCCAATGGTCTCTACATGGTACCCTCCTTTAAATTAGTCAGGGGAGGGAAAAGTTTAAATAGGTACTAATACAGCAACTGCCTCTTAACAGCATATATTATATTTTATGTATAGACACTACTACTTCTCTCCTAAGAAGATAGCAATTTGCAAAATCAGTCATCTGAAGCCTATATGAAAATTTGCATTTGATTTGAATCTTATTGTCTTCTAGAACTACCTTCATTTGTATTTTTGAAGTTATTGTGCCTACTGTTCTCAGCAACTGTTGTTGACTTAATTAATTCAGAAATCTGCTCATTTTCTCTGAATTCATCAAGTTTGTCATGTCTTACTCTCTAAGAGTATTCAATTGCTTTCATATCTTTAAAGTTATTTAGCAGTTTCCCAATCACGAATCACCTATGCAAATGGTATTTTTAAGTAATTTCACTTATAATCTCCTTCCAGTTAATAAAAATTCTTAATCTTATTTTGGTCTTTGTAGATTCAGAGATTCAATTACTACCATTCCAAAGTCCTCCTAGGAAAAATTCACAAATTATTTGTGATCAAACATGCTAAATCAAGTAACCAACCTAAAACATTTAATAAATACCTAACAGATTAGAGGATCAATATACAAAAGAAAAAATAACTTCACCAAGGAACTTAATATTTCAACTGAGGAAGGCAATACACATACACACACTCATATAGATAGATAGATACTATAGATAGAGGTAGAGATAGAGATAGAGATGATATAGAGATATACATATGTAGATATAGATATATAGATTTATAAATCTATATACCTATAAAAATATATACAAATATGCAACTGTATTGGTTCTGCAAATTGTATTTTCTGTGGAACTCTGCATTTATATTTGCTGACAATTCAAGAAAGATTACATAGTATCCTCTGCTAACTCATGGTGCTAAAGGCC
Source organism: Macrotis lagotis (assembly GCF_037893015.1). NCBI lineage: Eukaryota > Metazoa > Chordata > Mammalia > Peramelemorphia > Peramelidae > Macrotis > Macrotis lagotis. The sequence continues at coordinate 179,756,692 of NC_133659.1, read as the reverse complement.
CTTAAAGACATTTACTTCTCTTAAAGATATTACATTCGCTTTACTGAAAAACAAGAATTCTGGAATCATTTCAGCTCCGTTATTAATAAGTTTTACTCAGTGTTGACTTCTTTTAAGAGTCTGGCATAGTGAAGAGGGATCACTTCAATAAAAATCTGTCATTGACTTATGTTTTTTTTTAAACAGAATTTTCTTCCACCCTCTCTTCCCACCCTCTTCCCCTCAGTGGCAAACAGTCTAGTGAACACTCTACATGTACATGTGTTTAACATTCTTACATGTTAGTCATTTTCTGCATGAGGATTTAGGACTAAGGGAAAAGCAATAAAACCTTGGAATAGAAAGGAAAAATATAAGAGAAAATTTTAAACATAGTGCTTATTCAGTTTATAGGGGTTTTGTTTGTTTGTTTGTTTGTTTGTTTTGATTTATTTTCTTCATCTGGATATGGATGGTATTGTCCATAACCAGTCTCCCAGGGTTGTCCTAGCTCTCTGAATTGCTGAGAGGAGCTGCATCCATCAAAGTTCTCATTGATTCTTTGTTTTATTAATTTATTTATTTTCATCCATATGCACATGAATATTTTTAAGTTACAAAATTTCCTTCCATGCTCCCTTCCTGCCCCCTCCCCTCAATGGTGAACAGTCAGGTTAGCATTGTACATACATATTTTGATAAACATGCTTACAGATTAGTAATTTTCAGTATGAGTAATTATGATTAAGGGGAAAGAATACATGAGAATTTTTATAAAGTATTCATCAGATTCACAAGAGTTGTTTTATTGTGTGTGTGTGTGCGTGTGTGTGTGGTGTGGGGTGGGGTGTGTGTGTGTGTGTGTGTGTGTGTGTGTGTGTGTGTATGTTTCGTTTTGTTTTTCTTCCTCTGGATGGAGATAATATAGTCCATATGTGATCTAATACAGTTGTCCTAGGTCTCTGGACTGGTGAGAGGAGCTGTTTCCATCAACGTTGTTCATCTCACAATGTTGTTGTTGATTTGTACGTTGTTCTCTTGGCTCCCATTAACTCTTTTAACATGTTCCACACATTCCATTCTTGTTTTTTCTTGGACGGGTGCTGGCAAACATAGTTATTTATTTTTTTTGTTATTTTTAGATATATGAGTTAGAAGTTGGGTCTGGATGCATTATTTCATCAATGGGTGTACCTCCTGAGGTGATTTTCTTTCTTTTACTCCTACATATCAGTAACTTGTCTATAGTATTCAGTCTTAGAGACTTACCTGGGGCACAGGAGAGTTAAATAGATCATAAACTAGATATTTCAAATGAGATGATAATATAGAATCTAGCTAATTTATCCCCTTTATTTTATAGATGAAATGAGAGCCAGAAAGGTTTTATCTTAGACCCAGAGAAGACCTTATCTAGCCTAGACCCTGGATCACTACACAGCTATTATCTATCCCCAAGCAACATTAACTCATTTTGTCCTATTAGAAGATAAACTCATTGGGAGTAGAGTGTATTTTATTTACTTGTTTTTGCATCACCAGAACATTTTGAGGTTCACAGTGTCTGATGAATATTTTTATTCATGAATATACATGTGTATATACATAAATATTTATGCACATGCATGTATTTCTCATGCATATGTGTGGCACAGTTAAGTATTTGAAGCCAAATTCTCTGACTCTAAGAACACAAGTCTTCATAAGTGATTTGATCATGGTCTTGCATCTTGTATGAGGAAGAATAGGACTTGATGCTGATCATCCTCATTCCATGGTTAGTCTTTCCACCACTCTAAGAAGCTATTTTTCAATGAGAGTCATTTAAAAGAGCCCTTCTTTAGCTTGACTATCTGCTTTGCTCTTTTTACAACTAATCACTTTTAAGATTCAAGATGAGTATATGTTTGTGTGTGTATATGTATATGTATATGTTTGTGTATTTGTATGTTTGTTTATGTGACCTCACAGGAATGAGACAAAGATAACTGTTTCCCATACTGCCAAATCAGTTAAGTGAAGTCTCAAAGCTTCATCAAGAATATTAAATTTACACTTTGCTTTGAAGTAGTGATCAATGAGCCACAATTTCCTTTTCTGAGAAACAACTCTGACCTGACTGCTGCTTCTGCTGTATCAACCAATTGTCCTGAAAGATATGGTGAAGAGCAGAATACATTCTAATAGAACATTTTAAAACTGCTAAAGCATTTCCAGTAGTAAGCTCTTCTGTCTTTGGTAACCCTGGTTACCAAAGGAAACTTTCTGCCACTATTTATCCCAGAAGGGCATTGAAGATTTTAGGATGATCAAGAAGCAAAGAGAACCTTGATCCTTTCAGTGATACAACTGGGAATTAAAAATATGTAGAACTTATTTTATTGCTTCTACTTTTCTCTCAGTTCTCCTTGGTCCTGGCTCATACATAAGTCTTAGCAGACGAATGAAAATAACTTGTAATAATTTCTTTCTATGTGTCAGATATTGTCTTAGGTATTAGAGATAAAATATCAGTACCAAGGTAGTCACTTTCTCCAAGTAGCTTAAAGGTAAAAACAAAAAGACAATCCTTATGTAAGAAGTTTGGTCAAGGAAATATATTTTGACCAGTTAAGCTCATGAATATGTCACACTTATTTGATTTCTTTTTTATGAGCAACTGATAGAAAGAGTGTACTAGAACTCAGCAGGGTGGGGTGGGGGGCAGTAATCATCATGATCATGCACCAACTTGAGGTCTAGTACTCCACAGAAGAACTAGATTATCTAGGTAAAGGTGGAAACTGGAATTCAGGAATATGGCATAATGAGATAAATTATTTGCAATTATAGTAAATTCTCACTTCATAGAATTAAAATTATAGAATCATTTGCTTAGTCCTCTGCTAGATGCTGAGCATAGAAATTCTGTGGATGAAGAAAATCTTATTCACAAAGAACTTACACTGGAAGGGGAAAGGTGCAAGGATATATAAAATTATATATTAAGAAATATAAAAAGAATAAATATATTTAACTACAAAAAGCTTACATACTGGGAAATTTGAGAGAAAGAATATTAACTCAGGATAACATAAGGAGAGGTTTTATGTAAAACCTGAATTGTGTCTTGCAGGAAGGGAAAGATTATGTGAAGAAAAGCCAATCAATCAGCCTTTATCTATTTATTTATCAGCATCTACTATGTTTAAGCCACTATGATAGAAGGACACTTAGGTGGTGCAGCAGATAGAGCAGTAGCTCTAGGGTCAAGAGGACTTGAGTTAAAATGTGATCTCAAACACTTGATACTTAACTTAGCTGTATGAACATGGCAAGTCACTTAACTCTGTTGCCTCACAACCTCCCCCCCCAACACACACACACAAAAGACACTATAATAGGTGCTGAGACATGGAAATATAAGACAATCCATGCCCTCAAGAAGTTTATATTCTTCTATAGGGAAACATGTAGACAGATAAATAATTGCAGAAAATTTATAAATACACACTAATCAAATAGTGTGAATCAAATAATAAACAAAGAATAAAGAAAAATATTGGAACTTGATCTTTATCCCAATCTTAAAGAAAACAAAGAAGGAATAAACAAATAAATGTCAAAGTAATCATTAACATTTAGTATGTATCAAATATTTCCAAGCAATGGAAATATAAGTATAACAGTGAAAACAAAAATACCCCTGCCCTTCAGGAGCTTTTATTTTTACAGAGGGGAAACTGATTATATAGCAGAGTAATGGAGAGTGAAGGAATTTTCATTTGAAATGTTATAGGGATAGTGAATGACCATAGCACCATTTCTAGGAGCAAGGACAGTCGATTTAAATTATATTAATTAATTTTTATTGATTATGGTCTGAAAATTGAAAGAGATGTGGGGAAGAGCCAAGATGGCAGAGTATAAGTAGGAAATCCTCACATATCTCCCCCAGATCACTGCAAATTCCTTTAAATAATGATGGTAACTAAATTCTAGAGTGGTAGAACCCACAGAAAGACTGAGTGAATCAATTTTGCAGTACAAGATAATTTGGAAGATCTGAGGAAAAGGTCTGCTACACCAGGGTTGAAAAGAACTGCACTGCAGCCTGAACTGGGATGGAGCAAACTGGCTTCAGTAATCCAAGAACAGCCCATAGGGCACCTGGGTCCCTGGCAGCAAACTGAGTTCCAGACATAGGAGAGGAAAAGCATAAAAGAAAGGGGACAGGTGAAGGAAAAGAGGAAAGAACATGGGAGAGGGTAGTCAGACTTTTGAGGATGGACAGAGGGAAAGGATAGAAAGAAAAGAATAAATGGGAGTGGGGAGGAATAGGATGGAAGGAAATACAGCTAAGAATAGCAACTAAGAGGAAAAAATATTGAAGCAATTTTTCTGATGGATTTATGATAAAGTGTGCTAACCATCCAAAAGACAAAGCTGATAATATCTGAATACAGACTGAAGCACACTTTTTTTCCTCTCACTGTATTTTTCTTGAAGTTTCTTTTTCTTTGGATGAGTGGGAAATTATTGTTGACTTTTGTAACAAGGCCATTATAGATGTGTGAAAATGTGTGAAAAATAGACTCACATGCACAAGAATATTTATAACACGATTTTGTAGCAGAAAAGAATTGAAAATTAAGGAGATGCTTTTCAATTGGGTGTGACTGAACAAATTGTGATTTATGAATGTGATAGAGCAATATTGTTCTGTAAGAAATCATGAACTGGAAGACTTCAGAAAAACCTGGAAATACTTGCATGAATTGATGTTAAGTGAAGTGAGCAGAACCTAGAGAATATTATACATACTAAAAGAAATATTGTGTAATTTCCCATTATGAAGAACTTAGCTCTTTTCAGCACTTCAGTGATCAAGGAAAATTCTTTTTTGTTTTTTTGTTTTTATTTTGTGTTTTTAATTTTATTTAAGGCAATTGGGTTAAAAGTGACCTGCCCTGGGGTGGCTAGATGGCACAGTAGATAGAGCACCAGCCCTGGAGTCAGGAGTACCTGAGTTCAAATCTGACCTCAGACACTTAATAATTACCTAGCTGTTTGGCCTTGGGCAAATCACTTAACCCCATTTGCCTTGCAAAATCCTAAAAAAAGTGACCTGCCCAAGGTCACACAGCTAGGCAAATTAGTAAGTGTTTGAGGCCAGATTTGAACTCAGTTCCTCCTGACTCCAGGGCTGATGCTCTATCCACTGTTCCACCTAGCTACCACTGATCAAGGACAATTCTAAAAGGTTTTGGGTAGAAAAATGAAATTCACACCAACAGAAATCATATGATTATCTCAATAGATGTTGGGAAAGCCTTTGATAAAATAACTTCATCCATTCCAATTAAAAACACTAGAAAATTTAGGAATAGATGGAGTATCTATTAGTATCTATCTAAAACCATCAACAAATGTTATATGTAATGGGAATAAACTTGGAGCATTTCCAATAAAATCAGGGGTGAAACAAGGATACCCATTATCACCATTACTATTCAATATAGTATTAGAAATGCTAACCATAGCAATAACAGAAGAAAAAGAAATTGATGGAATCAGAATTAGTAATGAGGAAGCAAAACTTTAACTCTTTGCAGATGATATGGTGGTATACTTAAAAAAACAGGCAAAATCATCTGAAAAATTCCTTAAAACAATTAACAAATTCAACAAAGTAGCAGGATATAAAATAAACCAACTTAAATCATCAGCATTTCTATATATGAACAGCCAAGAACAAGAGAAATTACATTTAAAATAACTACAGACAGCATTAAGTATTTGGGAATCTACCTCCCAAGTCAAAACCAGAAATTGCATGAAGAGAATTATAAAACACTCCTCACTGAAATAGAGTCAGATCTAAATAATTGGAAAAATTTCAAAAGTTCATGGTTAGGTTGAGTTAATATAATAAAAATGACATATAAATTACTTATTCTATGCCATGCTAATCTAATTACCAAATAACTAATTTACCGTGTTAGAAAAATAATAATAAAATTCATCTGGAGCAACAAAGGATCAAGAATAGCAAGGGAACTGATGAAAACAAATTTAAAGGAATGTGACCCAGCTCTACAAGATCTAAAACTATACTATAAAGCAACAGTCATCAAAACTGCCTGATACTGTTTAAGAAAAGGAGTAATGGATCTGTAGATTAGAAGAAGCCCTTGTAAATGACTACATACAAATTAAAACAACAATGAGGTTATTAACTCACACCTATCAGATTGGTCAAGATGAGAAAAAGGGAAAATAATCAATGTTGGAGAGATTGTGGGAGGGTTAGGACATTGATGCATTGCTGGTGGAGCTGTGAATGGATCCATCCATTCTGGAGAGCAATATGGAACTAAGTCCAAAGAGAAATGTCATTGTTCATACCCTTTGATCCAGCAATTCCATTTCTAGGTCTATATCCAGAAGATATTATGAAAAAAGGGAAAAGTCCGACATGTTCCAAAATATTCATAGCAGTTCTTTTTTGTAGTGGCAAAGATGCATCATCAATTAAGGAAAGGGTAAACAATTTATGGAACATGAATATTATAGAACATTATTGTTCTATAAGAAACTATAAGTGGTTGGATAGCAGAGAAGCATGGAATGACTTACAGGATCTGATGCTGAGTGAAGGGAGTAAACCAAGAGAACATTTCACACACATTAACAACAACAACATTGTGAGATGAAAAACCTTGATGGAAGCAATTCCTCTCAGTAGTTCAGAGAGCTAGGACAATTGTATTGGACTGGCTATGGACAATATTATCCCCATCCAGAGGAAGAAAATCAAAATAAAGCAAAATACACCTGCAAAAAAAAAAAGAAATTCACATCGAGTTAAAACTATGAAGTTTGAATGCACACCAAGGTATACTATTTTCACTTATTAAAACTTGAAAGAGTTGGAGAAATAAGTAGGCTGCTAATGTCATTTTGGAATGGCAACTGATTAGGACATGAAAAAAGGTGAATTACAATTGGATTCTGGGACATACATAGAAATGATCCCAAATTATCACCAAACAGGATATTGAGGAACAAAACCAGAGTTCTGGGAATGAAAGAATTAATTCCTTCTGGGCTTTACTGAAGACTGAAAGTCAGCTGGCAGGAATTTAGTCAAGCCACAAATGCTTCCAAAAAGGTAAAAGTAGTGGGGGACTTTCTCTACAAAGGCAAAAAAGTAGAAGATAGAATGTACTGGGGGGGAGGGGGAATTGTGCTCTATTCTATCATCAAAACTTCTCAAGCAAAGAAATTACTTGCTTAAAATGAAGTAACAAGAATATATTTCAGATCAAACAGCAAATAATAGAAATAATCAATAATTATGTCCAAGAAAATGATAATAAAGACACATCATAGCAAAATTTATGGGATGCAGCCAAGGTACTTTTGAGGGGGAAACTTTATATCTCTAAATGCCTATATGAATAAAATGTAGAAAGAGGAGATCAATGAATTGGTTATGTAACTAAAAAAGCTAGAAAAACAAATTAAAGATCCCCAATGTGTTTACTGATAGTATGTCTCTCTTGCCCTGACTATAGCTCAATGGAATACTCAACTTCTTTATCTTGCCACATGCCTCGCAGTTACCTCCTCTTACTGCTCTGCAAGCACCTTTTAATATTTACCTGGAAATTGGATTCTGATCCATGAGACTCTAGAGTATTTAAATCATGTGTTTTTACTTTATAAAGCTTTCAACCGGCCCATTGTTGTAAGGTAAGTCCTGGTGGTCTTGAGTTTCCCCTTAAGGGAGAGTGTAGTTTATTGAATTTATGCATGAAAACCATTGCTAGGCTATGGGAAAAATACTGACAGTTGTATTTTTAAGGTTAGTACAGCTCTGTATTAACAAAGAACTAAGAAAAAAATAATATCTTATATCTAATTAAAAATAGCCTCACTATTATAATATTTCACATGATATTTTAATTTATTATGTATATAACAATACTTAATGTGGATAAACAATATCAATGTTTTTATAGTATAATACATTATTATAAAGAAAAAGTACTAGTTTGTCTTTCCTCATTGTATGTGTGCAGCTCATTAATCCTGTTGTGTGTCCTGAACCTTGATGTTCAAGTCAGCCAACTCTAGGATTAATATCAAAGTTTCAATATCCCACTCTCAGAAAGGTACTTTGGAGAAGATGTTCCCATTTGAGCACAAATCCCTTTCCCAGGAGGGTGCCTTTCCCAAGAGACCGAACCTTGGCAGCTAAATTAATACATTTCTCTTTGATCTCCAACACAGCACTGCTCTTAACATGAGCTTTATTTTATGTTAATATGTATATTTTTAATTGTATTTTGGGTATGCTCCTTCCCTTGTTCCCCTTCTACCTTTTACACTCTTTCCTATCATTTGCCAATAAAAACTAACCATTGAATTAACTCCCACTGTTATAATATGTTATTCATAGTATTCAAATGTGTATTTTCACAGATATCTCTGGCTAGTCCATGAGTCTTTCCTTAACCATTACCTAGTCAATAGACAGGAGTTTTCCTTTTTAACAGCTATACTTCTGATGGGGTATTGGGTATCATAATACTAGTCTTAAAAAACAAGGGTCAAAAGGAAATCCCTTAT